>NC_060146.1:223727203-224027203 GCF_021461385.2 Schistocerca piceifrons
TGTTACGGATTTATCGACAGCCCTGCAGAATTCATGGTGTCAGTTCCATCCAGCACTACTTCAGACATTAGTCGAGTCCATGCCACGCAGTGTTGCGGTACTTACGCGTGCTCGCGGGGACCCTACAAGATAGGCAGGTGTACCAGTTTCTTTGCCTCTTCAGTGTATAATGTGAAGAGATGTGCCTGTAATATTCTTCGTTTAATCCAGCAGTCTACTTGCTACTCTTTCTCGTGGCCTTCCACCAACCGTTTTGCCCCATAAGATGGTCTTTCCTAAATTGACCCCTTCTCTTCTCAAAATATGCTGAAGGAGCTGGAATTACTGACATGAAAGGATAAACTTTTTCTGGTGCTAAGTTCTATAACTGCAACACTGGTTCTTCTTTCTCTCCATGGTATACGTAACATCTTTCGCCATCACCAGATCTCGAAGGCATCATTTCCTCTATTTCCACTACCTTTCACGTCTCGCAGCCGTGAAAGTACACAGGGAATGCCAACATTTCCACCAAGCCCATTCGTTGTGTTGACTATTGTCGCGTTCTGCCACATCTTAATGAGTTTAACCGTTGCAGGTCGGCCAATGGTGGCCTGCCGTTTTCTGTGCCATTGATCGGAGATCTTGGATATATACGATCATTCAGTAGCTCGAGATTCTTTAAGCAACCTGTAAGTTGGTTCTGACCTAAACCTTACCAACTGATAACCACCACTACGGCCTTTATCATCTTTATCGCTAGATCTAAGTCCAGACTAAGAGTCTTTACACTGGAGAACGGGTAATTTAGTTCGTCTTCACATCCTCAAATGAGGATAGCACCATCAGCATAGCGCAAAGCGTACATTTTTCACTTTCTTCTCCTCTCCCTTCAGCGTTTATCACGCCCGTTGTCAGGGCCCGTTGGGTGTATTTCCTGTCTCCATTTTGTTCGATCGTGGGCCTACTCGATCACGAGATCTGTCTACAGTCCAGTACATATGGGACATCATCGACGGCAGCTCCCTCGTCATCCACAAAAAGCATTAACCGTCCCTGTAATGACCGACCAAGTGCAACAGGCATTGAACTGCATCCCACAAACTGACATCCGCCACCTGAACAACGCAGAGCATTCGTGTTTGCATTTAGCATTCTGGCAGTTACACCTCTTATTCATGTACGAGCAGAGAAAGCGAGAGATGAACACATTTTCAATGATTCATCTCGCTCTTACATTAACCTGTAGTCTTGCAATGTTAATAACTTAAATATATTACATAGACAAACGTATTCCCAAAATTTCATTACTGTACATTAATTATTTTCTGGTGTTGCGTTTTTCTCCTGTCAGTGAAAATTCAAGGCTGTGGTACTCCATTTGAAGAAACAGAACGATAACAATACTAGTACACTACTGGCCATTAAAATTGCTACACCAAGAAGAAATGCAGATGATAAACGAGTATTCATTGGATAAATATATTATACTAGAACTGACATGTGATTACATTTTCACGCAATTTGGGTGCATAGATCCTGAGAAATCAGTACCCGGAACAACCACCTCTGGCCGTAATAACGGCCTCGACACGACTGGGCATTGAGTCAAACAGAGCTTGAATGGCATGTACAGGTACAGCTGCCCATGCAGCTTCAACACGATACCACAGTTCATCAAGAGTAGTGACTGGCGTATTGTGACGAGCCAGTTGCTCGGCCACCATTGAGCAGACGTTTTCAATTGGTGGGAGATCTGGAGAATGTGCTGGCCAGGGCAGCAGTCGAACATTTTCTGTATCCAGAAAGGCCCGTACAGGACCTGCAACATGCGGTCGTGCATTATCCTGCTGAAATGTAGGGTTGGTTGGTTGGTTGGTTTGGGGAAGGAGACCAGACAGCGTGGTCATCGGTCTCATCGGATTAGGGAAGGATGGGGAAGGAAGTCGGCCGTGCCCTTTCAGAGGAACCATCCCGGCATTTGCCTGGAGTGATTTAGGGAAATCACGGAAAACCTAAATCAGGATGGCCGGACGCGGGATTGAACCGTCGTCCTTCCGAATGCGAGTCCAGTGTGTAACCACTGCGCCACCTCGCTCGGTGAAATGTAGGGTTTCGCAGGGATCGAATGAAGGGTAGAGCCACGGATCGTAATACATTTGTAATGTAACGTCCACTGTTCAAAGTGCCGTCAATGCGAAGCAGAGGTGACCGAGACGTGTAACCAATGGCGGCACCCCATACCATCACGCCAGGTGATACGCCAGGGGAACAGTTCCTTGACACCTGAACTGCGGGACGGAGACAAGCTGGCGGCGGCCTCGGGGAACATTTATGTAGGCATCCGTAGGTCCAGCGAACCTCGTGCGAGACACCATGACGGCCAAGGAGCATCGTACATTGGTTGCAGACCACGTACACCACAGGCACTGGCATTCTTCAGCAAGATAACGCGCCATCTCACAAGGCCAGTACTCTGATGGAGTGGTTCGAAACGCACACTGACGAGTTGCAGTTGATGTGCTTGCCCCCCAAAAAGCGGGATCTGAAGCAGATCGAAAATATGTGTGGTATGTGACTGAATGTGTCGTCGGAGCTCATCGCCCGCCTCCACGGAAGTTACGGGAACTGGGTGACCTGTGTGTGTGCAGGTGTGTGGCCGACTCCCTGCAGCGAACTGCCAAGGCCCCAGTACTTCCATGCCGCGATGTGTCGCCTGTGTTATCGGTGCGAAAATGGACATACAGGCTATAAGGTGGGTGGCCACAGAGTTTGGCTGGCTGTCTACTCACATAGTCTTGAGCAGTACATATGCGGGCGAGCTGTTGCTGACAAACGTAATACACCACTGCCCATTAAAATTCCTACACCACAAAGATGGCGTGCTACAGACGAGAAATTTAACAGACAGGAACAAGATGCTGTGATATGCAAATGATTAGCTTTTCAGAGAATTCACACAAGGTTGCCGTCGGTGATGACACCTACAACCTGCTGACATGAGGAAAGTTTCCAACCGATTTCTCATACACAAACAGCAGTTGACCGGCGTTGCCTGGTGAAACGTTGCTGTGATGCCTCGTGTAAGGGGGAGAAATGCGTACCATCACGTTTCAGACTTTGATAAAGGTCGGATTGTAGCCTATCGCGATTGCGCTTTATCGTATCGCGACAATGCTGCTCGCGTTGGTCGAGATCCTATTACTGTTAGCAGAATATGGAATCGGTGGGTTCACGAGGGTAATACGGAACGCCGAGCTGGATCCCAACGGCCTCGTATCACTAGCAGTCGAGATGACACGCATCTTATCCGCAAGGCGGTAACGAATCGTGCAGCCACGTCTCGATCCCTGAGTGAACAGATGGGGACGTTTGCAGGACAACCACCATCTGCACGAACAGTTCGACGACGTTTGCAGCAGCATGGATTATCAGCTTGGAGACCATGGCTGCAGTTACCCTGACGCTGCATCACAGACAGGACTGCCTGCGATGGTGTACTCAACGACGAACCTGGGTGCACGAATGGCAAAACGTCATTTCTTCGGATGAATCCAGGTTCTGTTTACAGCATCGTGATGGTCGCATCTGTGTTTGGCGACATCGCGGTGAACGCACATTTGAAGCGTGTATTCGTCATCGCCATACTGGCGTATCACCCGGCGTGATGGTATGGGGTGCTGTTGCTTACACGTCTCGGTCACCTCTTGTTCGCATTGACGGCACTTTGAACAGTGGACGTCACATTTCAGATGTGTTACGACCCGTGGCTCTACCCTCCATTCGATCCCTGCGAAACCCTTCATTTCAGCAGGATAATAAACGACCGCATGTTGCAGGTCCTGTACGGGCCTTTCTGAATACAGAAAATGTTCGACTGCTGCTCTGGCCAGCACATTCTCCAGATCTCTCACCAATTGAAAACGTCTGGTCACAATACGCCAGTCACTACTGTGGTATCGTGTTGAAGCTGCATGGGCAGCTGTACCTGTACACGTCATCCAAGCTCTGTTTGACTCAATGCCCAGGCGTATCAAGGCCATTATTAAGGCCAGAGGTGGTTGTTCTGGGTACTGATTTCTCAAGATCTATGCACCCAAACTGCGTGAAAATGTAACCACATGTCAGTTCTGGTATAATATATTTGTCCAATGAATACCCGTTTATCATCTGCATTTCTTCTTGGTGTAGCAATTTTAATGGCCAGTAGTGTACAAGCGCAGCGTTCTGATCATAGTGGAAGCCTCCTAGTTCCTATATAAATTTAAACTGGTACGATTTGAGTGTTTATGCCCTAAAATATTCCGTTTCTTTTTTATTTTATTATATATCCATTCACAGACCTCAAAAGTTTACTATCCAGGTAATTAATTTCGGTCAACGATGACCATCTTCTGTTTCTCGTCTATTGTACAGCAATAGCTGGGAGCAGCCCAGCGCGTCTTACGGCGCCCACTTTAAGCCGGACGAGAGTTTATCGAGTCCTAATCTGGCGCGGACCGCCTCGCGGAGTTGCAACCGCCACGGAAGTGCCACTGGCTGAGGTAGCCGGCGTCGTTTCGGCCGGTGGCGGCGACTCCATCATCAGCAAGCAGTGCAGTCCGTCTCTTCCCGCGCGATAAGGCCGGCTTTTATACCTCGCTCATTCCGCCGGACGCGTCTGCCGTATATATCGGAGCGGGCAAAGTGACGGCGGCGAAAGATGCAACTGCGCTCTGGCTGTTTCGGCCTCGGAGGGACGTAAAACGAACGACGTCGTCAGGGATGTGAACGCTGATACAGCACGCTGGACGCCTGGAGGCGGCGGGGAGTGGGCGCGCGCTCGTGTTTACGATCCGAGCGGTGTGCGCGGAACAATTGTCTTCCCTGCTCTCGTTGCAGTCGCCGTACTGCGGCATCACGCGGCGCTGCACAGCACTCTCTGGCCTCCGTCTGAGGTCAGAAGCTCCGCTGGCTGCGATGAGAAGCGACGGTGGACAAGTGATTCGTTTCACATTGCTCGCTACTGCCCCACTTTCGGTACGGTATATACAGACAAGGAAAGATAAAAGCGACAGATATTGTGCGACCAGCTCGACAGCTCATGCATCGAAGATGCCTATTGGAGTAAAATATATCGTACACTCAGGGTTCCGCACACTTAATAATGTATATACACTGAAGAGCCAAAGAAACTGGTACACTTGCCTAATATCGTGTAGGGCCGCCGCGAGCACGCGGAAGTGCCGAATCACGACGTGGCATGGACTCGACTAACAAGTAGTTGCATGGGGGCTTAATTAAATAGAATGCAAATAATTTTAATTTTAGTAGCTGTCTGTCCGGTTACGCAGTCTCGTAACCGGTTGGCCCTGACTAGTATTAGTACGCAATCTGACTGCATAGAATAACAACAAAGAATGAAAGGAAATTTCCGTTACCACAATTAATTAATTAATTAAGTCCCCAGCAACTATAAAAGCTACGAAACAACAAAGCACAAGTGTAACTGTTCTGCGTGTGGTAGTGTGATTCAACGTACATGTATCTGGCACGGTTCTTCCTCAATACGACAAGATGCTTTAAACGCCATTTACAATGAAGTAATTTTAAAAAAACCAGAAATACTATGATTGTACATAGAAACCAGAATTACACTCTAATACATGAACACAAGCCAGATGCTTTGTTGACTGAACCTGTGACCAAGATACATTGTTAGTTAAGAAATTTAAAAATAATTAAAAAAAATGTTTTTTACCTTCATATATATTGACGAAAAGTACACTCTGATCATTACAACATCTCCATTCGAACAACATCTGCTGTCTAGCTCATCAAAACAACTGCACACGACATGGCCTCAAATAATACAGCTATCAACATCCTCTCAGCAAAGCACTAACCACCACAACTTCTGAACAAGCACTGCCAGTGGAGGCAATCTCTGCCGCTGTGACTCAGTGTAGCCACCTTTCATAGTGCTGCAGGAAACTGACACCATGAATCTTGCAAGGCTGTGCATAAATCCGTAAGAGTACGAGGGGGTGAAGATCTCTTCTGAACAGCATGTTGCATGGCCTCCGGGATAAGTTCAATAATGTTCATGCCTGAGGAGTTTGGTGGTCATCGGAAGTATTTAAACTCAGAAGAGTTTTCCTGGAGGCGCTCTGTAGCAATTCTGGATGTGTGGGATGTCGCATTGTCATGCTGGAATTGCCCAAATCCGTCGGAATGCACAATGAACATGAATGGATGGAGGTGGTGACACAGGATGCTTACGTACGTGTCACCTGTCAGAGACGCATGTAGACGTATCAGGGGTCCCATATCACTCCAACAGCACAAGCCCCACACCATTACGTAACCTCGACCAGCTTGAACAGTCAGTGGTTCAGTTGGCTCTGAGCACTATGCGACTTAACTTCTGAGGTCATCAGTCCCCTAGAACTTAGAACTACTTAAACCTAACTAACCTAAGGACATCACACACATCCATGCCCGAGGCAGGATTCGAACCTGCGACCGTAGCGGTCGCGCAGTTCCAGACTGAAGCGCCTAGAACCGCTTGAGCTGTCCCATGCTGACATGCAGGGTCCTCACATTCATGAGGTTGTCTCCATACCCGTACACGTCCATCCGTTCGATACAATTTGAAACGAGACTCGTCCGACCAGGCAACATGTTTCCAGTCATCAAGAGTCCAATGTCGGTGTTGGTGGACCCGGGCGACGCGTAAAGCTTTGTGTCGTGCAGTCACCAAGGGTACACGATTGGGTCTACCGCTACGAAAGCCCATATCGATGACGTTTCGTTGAATGGTTGGCACCCTGACACTTGTTGATGGCTCAGCATTGAAATGTGCAGCAATATGCTGAAAAGTTGCACTTGTGTCACACTGAACGATTCTCTTCAATCGTCGTTCGTCCCGCTGTTGCACGATCTTCTTCCGGGCGCAGCGATATCGGAGATTTGATGTTTTACCGGATTCCTGATATTCACGGTACGCTCGGGAAATGGTCGTACGCGATACTCCGCACGTCATCGCTACCTCGGAGGTGCTGTGTCCCATCGCTCGTGTGCCGACTATGACACCACGTTGAAACTCACTTAAATCTCGATGACCTGCCATTGTAGCAGCAGTAACCGATCTAACAACTTGTCTCATACAGACGTTGGCGACCGCAGTGCCGTTTTCTGCCAGTTTACATATCTCTATACCAGTTTCTTCGGCGTTTCAGCGTATATTCCATTCCGGAAGTCGAGAATCACGACGATTTTTGCCTCGCAAGATATTGGTCGAACGGATCTCACGACTTTCGAGAATATTTTAATTTCTTGTTTGAAATCGGATAAAAACTGCCAAAAGAAATATTTATTTTGTGTGATGTAATTACAAATTACTGATTTTCTGATTTTTCTCCTTTACTTGTATTGTGAAACCTTGCTTCTTGCCAAATTAGTACCCTGTAGGTTTCAATGAGAGTGTCTGCGAGTATCAAAATAAGTGACGTGAATGACGGTCCCTTTCGACTGAATTCACTTAGAAGCTAAGGACCACAGACCTATCTTAATATGTGACATAAATTACATCTTCGACCTATCAACCCGTTCTTGAAAAAAGCGGTCTTAACAGATTGACGGGCAGACAGACAGCCTGATAACAAAAGAGAAAAATGTTTATCGTGTGATAAAATTATAAACTAACAATTTTCGGATTTTCTCCTTTGGCTGTATCGTGACACCTTACTTGTTGCTAAATTTCATGATTCTAGGTCAAAGGGAAGTACACTATAGGTTTTAATGGGTGAGTTCACATACATCAAAATATGTGACATAAATGACCGTATCATTTGATTGCACTGACTTAGAAGCTTCAATTTTTTCACCGCCAAGGGATCGTATACCTTAGTAGGTCATATTAATTTTAACTTGATACTTCTTCTACCCGCTCCTGAGAAAAATTATTTTCGACAGTCAGACAGGCGAATAACAAATAGATCCTATAAGCGTTCCGTTTTTACCGGTTAAGGTACGAAATCCTAAAAACAAAAAAACAAAAAAGAAACAAAACAAATAACTGTGTGCAAACTCCGTCCGCACCGCAGATTTTTCGTGAAAACGTAAGGTGAACATCGTAAAATGCTGTTTCGTATTAATATGCAATTTAATTACTTAGCTGGTTAATTAAATGGTTACCCATAGTAGTATAATGCTTCCATAATGCTGCCGTCGGCCAGTGTGTGGCCGATGGGCCGGCTGCACGTAATAGCTTTGCGCCGTTTTTTCATTTTCTTTTCGACGCTCACGTAGCTGTCGCATTCGCTCAGAACTGCACTTTGTAGGACTTTTTGCGTTCATTTCGAAATGGGCTTTACTCTAACTTGCATTTTCTATAATTACGAGCATATTTGAAAGTCGTGTGAGACATATTTCATTATTTTGTAATTTTCAGTTTAATAACGAATTTCACTTATATTCCGGTGAATATGTTTATTATCTCACTTTGCGTCCTAGTAGTGGTTCAAATGGCTCTAAGCACTAAGGGACTTAACATCTGAGGTCATCAGTCCCCTAGACTTAGAACTACTTAAACCTAACTAACCTAAGGACATCATACACGTCCATGCCCGAGGCAGGAGTCGAACCTGCGACCGTAGCAGGAGCGCGGTTCCGGACTAAAGCGCCTAGAACCGCTCGGCCACAACGACCGGCTCCTAGTATTGGTCCGCAAGCTCTTTGCAGTGACACCCGAAACAATGTCCTAGTTAAATGTGTTCCGACGCTATGGCAGTTTATAACTTTACACTAAGGCAATACGTAAGTGTTTCGCGCATGCGGCTACACTGGTGTGATGACGTCACGGGCCAAACACATACTGCGCGACGAACACGTGCACACACAAACGTCTATCAGCTGTGGGCTCAACCATTGTTTACTCATTATTAGTGTCGCAGTTATTAACGATTCGAATCTAACCGTCTTCTATCATACAAGAAAGTTCGACTGGCGAGCGAATAGAAGTTTTGACGTCGACAAGGCTACAGTGAATCGAAAGACGGGTGTATAGAATACGCACAAGAAGCGAGGGAGAAAAATAAGGAAGAGGATAACAGAGAGGTGCTAGGATTAGAAACGGTGGGTAAGTCAGAGATGGAGTCATTCTCGTCTGTTATTCACCCTGCATATTGCAAAAGCAATGAAGCAAATAAAAGTAGAATTTTAAACGTGGGATTGAAATTTTGGGTGAGATGACGTCAGCGATAAGATTTGCTGATCAAACCTGATCGATCCATGGAATCGGTTGTATTGCAGAATGGCACTATGCCATGTTTGGAATTTGTTTTCGTAGTGTGGTAGTAATAAAAATACAATGCTCTTACGCTTTTAAAAATTAAAAGCTGGAGGAGCCACAACAAACTTCCGACGTTATATAAGGAGAAAATGTTCACAATTTCCCTTGGAACAGAAGGTAAATTTGAACAACATATCTACATTTTAATATTATCCATATTTTGCAGCTTCAAACGTGACTGTATTCAGTACACTGGAAATATGAATCAAAAAACCGCTGCAGTTATAAATTTTCATGTTTTATTCAACACTCGATGCATTTCGGGCTCTGTGGGTCCATCGCCAGGTTTAATTTGTCTTCATACACGATTTATTGTTTCTCTTGAATGAGGTGAAATGCATATTCCTGTCATAAAAAGGTTTAATGTTTGGTTATGAATTTCGTAAGTCAAACGCGGAAAATATGTGCGAAATAGTGGAAAAAATGAGCAGTGTAAACTTAGCGCATAATCCAAGAAATCCGTTTTTAACTATTTAGCACCATCGTACGTTCTTTCGTATGATGAATGATGTATTATGGTGCTAACAAGTTGAAAACGGTTTTCTTGGATTATTTGGTACGTTTACACTGTTCACTTTTTCCACTATTTCGCACACATATTCCGCGTTTGACTTACTAAATTCATAAACTAACAACAAATCTTTTCGTGACAGGAATATGCATTTCACCTCATTCAAGAGGTACAATAAATCATGTATTAAGACAATTAAACGTGGTGATGGACGCACAGGTTCCGAAATTTTAATAAAACATGAACATTTGTGAGTGAAGGCGTTTTTTGATTCATACTTCCAAGATATATGTATAGTTTTTGTGAGACGGTATAATTTTGGGATAATAACCGAACCCTTACATTTGTGGTTGCTGCAGGGAGAGAATCTAATACAATCCAAAAGTGAGGATGCGGGGAAGTCATCAGCTTGTGACCTGTCCCTCTCGATGTGGCTACGCTCTTCTCTTCCACCTGCAGCACCTTTCCTGGGAGAACGAGACCAATTTCGGCCACAGTCTCAACGCCACATCGGTCAAGATCCGCCCTCCTTCGCCTTCATTACAATTTTTCAATCTCCGTTCGGAGTCTATGTTTACTGTTGGGAAACAGTAACAATAAAAAACCGAAATCGGGTATTTCAGAAACCTGTTGTTCTGAGCGGTTTTTAACAGCTAGGTTAAAGTAAAGACGAAAAGGCGGTACAACCGAAAGCCGGTTGTTTCAGCGACAACCGCCGTCTCTAGTTGAGAGTTTGACAATTCACGCCGGGCTCAGAATGGCGCACTTTGTCAGCCTCTTTCCAGAGGAGGAGGAGGAGAAGGGGGGGGGGGGAGAAGGAGAAGATTAGTGTTTGAAGTCCCGACGTCATTAGAGACTGAGCACAAACTCGGATTAGGGAAGGATGGAGAAGGAAAGCAGCCGTGCCTTTTCGACGGAACCATCCCGGCATTTGCCTTAAGAAATTTAGAGAAATTACGGACAACCCAAAACAGGATGGCCGGACGCGAGTTTGAACCGTCGTCCTCCCGAATGCGAGTCCACAGTGTGCTAATCGCTGCGCCACTTCGCTTGATAAACCCGTTTCTGCTCACAAGGAAACCTCCCCATCGCACCCCTCTCAGATTTAGTTATAAGTTGGCGCAGTGGATAGGCCTTGAAAAACTGAACACAGATCAATCGAGAGAACAGGAAGACGTTGTGTGGAACTATGAAAAAATGAGCAAAATATACAAACTGAGTAGTCCATGCGAAAGATAGGAAAAATCAACGATAGCGTGAGTTCAGAAGTGCCGTGGTCCCGTGGTTAGCGTGAGCATCTGCGGAACGAGAGGTCCTTAGTTCAAGTCTTCCCTCGAGTGAAAAGTTTACTTTCTTTATTTTCGCAAAGTTATGATCTGTCCGTTCGTTCATTGACGTCTCTGTTCACTGTAATAAGTTTAGTGTCTGTGTTTTGCGACCGCTATATTTGCTGGATTGATATTGCCCACGGAATACATCTCACGTATTTAATGCACTCTCGTCCAAAGTACCGAACAGTCAACTGCCAGCCAGGGAGCCTCGTTAGCAGGAATACTCTCTCTTCCGTGCGCTGTAGTCGACTGACGTCATGTGTTTCGATGTTTGTTTAGGTGTAGCGTCCCCATACTACGGCGCAGTTACCTCGCATCGGACGGACTGACGGACTGAAAATAATTGTCTGAAAATAAAAAATTAAACTTTTCACTCGAGGGGAGTCTTGAACCAAGGACCTCTCGCTTCGCAGCTGCTCACTCTAACCACGTGACCACGGTGCTCCTGCAGTAACATTGTCCTAATGTTACCTATCTTCCGCATGGACTACTCAGTTTGTATATTTTGCTCATTTTTTTCATAGTTCCACACTTCTTCTTCCTGTTTTCTCGATTGATCTGCGTTCAGTTTTTCGAGGCGTATCCACTGTGCCAACTTATAACTAATTCTGAGGGGGGTGCGATGGGGAGGTTCCCTTGTCAGAGCAACAAGCAGACGAGGATCTCGCCGGTGGAGCATTAGCTCGAGTGCTCGGCGCCTACTTTTTTTTTTTCCCTTCCAGTGCGCCACCATTCTTGTTCGCACAGCTCCTGGGGGCGTTAGTCTGCAGGAAGGAGAAGCTACGACTGCCGACCGACTGTTCGTTCCCCTAACGGGAGCAGCAGCTGGAATTTCGCGGACAAATACACGGGCGGAGGTGGGGGGGGGGGGGGGGGGGGCGGGAAGAGAAGGAGAAAACACGACGCTGAGTGACGGCACCAGTTTTCCACTCTGCTACTGCAGGGGGGGACGTAGTCTGCTGCCGCCTCCTCTGCATAGAGAGCGCTGCTGTGTTTTATGCCGCCTGCTCTGCTTTAACCTGCCAGCTACTGCAGGCAAGGGGCTCTTACTTCCGGACCGCTCGCACGAAATGGTGCGGAATAGTTGAGAGAGAGAGAGAGAGAGAGAGATAGAGAGAGAGGGATATTAAGTGGAAGACGAGAGACAGACAAAAAAAAAAAAAAAAAAAAAAAAAAAAAGAGTCTCCTGCGTAACGAATTTTGCTGCGTGACACCCGGTTAGCAGTGGTATGCGTATCAGGGCCCCACTAAAGTGGAGGCGCTACGGAACAACCGACGGCGAAGAGTCTCCCCCTCGAGAGAGGAACAGTTGGGAAGTTCTCTGCCAGCGATTCTATCAAGCCCCTCCCAAGCACTTCCACATCTGCACATTTATACCCTGGAAACCACTACGAAACGAGTTGTAGAACGTACGTTCCACTGTCCCATTAATCGGGAATTCTTCCCGTTCCCATCACATATAGAGAGCGTGAAGAATGGTTGTCTGAATGCTTCCGTACGTGCTGTGATTAATCCAATCTAGTCCTGACGATCGCTATGGGATCGATATGCAGGGGACAGTTGTAAATTCTATAGTCGTCATTTAAAATCGGTTCTTGAAGCTTTGTAACTAGGGTTTCTCTTGATAGTTGTAAGGCGGCATCATTTTGAGCCACATTACAACTACCACTCCGGAAAGAAGACCCTTTAATAGTATAAACATGGAGACAGGAAACCATTAACGATACTGACATCGGCTAGGGATCTTAATTTGTAGCAGAATATCTGCACGTTGGGCGATAGTGAAGCGGACGGAGACGGGAGGCTGGCAGGAGAACGGGAAAGACACAAGCGTGGCAGGCAGGCCTGAGAGCTGAAGACAACAGCGCCCGTAAGCTACTCTGGAAACCCTAGGCGGGTGGACCGCGGCTTAGCGGCAGCCACGTGGCCGAGGACAAGGAGAAGAAGACGCGGGGGCTCGCCCGCAAAACGCGTGGCGGCGTGTAGGTGGTTTTCCCAACGGCCGGAGCGGAAGCTTCTGGAACAGTCTGCAAACTTCTAGAAGCTTCGGTCGGTTGCAACAGTGAGATTAGTCGGCGCTCGGAAAAGAACGCATTCCAGCAACATCATTGGCCACGCACATTAAAGGGGGGAAGAAAAAAGAACAGGAGCTACGAAAAAGCGTAGCAACTGTGAAACACTTGTTCCTGGGGCGTCGAGGAGAGAGTTTGGTCCTGGCGAGGTGTGCGACCTCGTTACTGGGACAGAGGACTCGTAGCGAGAGCCTGAGGATGGTCTGGTGTTCCACGGCAGCCGTGGAGGTGCCCACGGAAGCTTTTGGTGAAGTAGAATTCATGTTATCTCGCCGAGGCGAGAACCTTTGCAGCGATAAGCGTTAGATCACTGTAGTGGTCGTACACTCGCAACGGCGGTTAGGGAAGTAAAGTACATTGCTGATCACGTGTCTATGCTGAGGCTTCACGTTGCTAGAAGCGAGTGTAGTTCTAAATATAACTGCAATTGCCGTAGCTGATGTCAGTATTCCGCGCTTGAATTAACGACCGCGAATATATCAGAGGACAGTGCCAGACAGAGCGATTACCAAATGTGAATAGGCAGAACTAAAATGTTGCTCGTACTGTGTAATCGTGTATAGAGTACATTGCAGAGGAGTAAAGCATTTAACACTACTGAGTGTATCATTTCATAGCTAGTACTTTCCTTTGTCATTTTATTATCTCCTTATTTGTGTATTTCATGTTTGCAACCACCTGGTGGAGGCAGTGTTTGTAGGTCAGCACATCTGAACATTCTAGCGTATACTGAGGATATGGTTAGAAACCAACCAGATTTGCATACGACTAGTTAACGTCACATATAGAGCAAAGGGTAAGCTTACCCTTCTGGACAGCGTATAAGTGTCAGGGCGACAAATTAGCGTTATAAAATCCGTTGTGCAAAATTTTCACTTACACGTTCAGCTCGCAGGCTTACCCATCAGCAGAAAAGAGCCAAACAGAAGCGGTAGCTTCCATAGTTTGCGTCTTGAACTGTCTGCCAGTTCAGTTCTTTCAGCATCTCCGTTGACACACTCTACGGGTCACACAATCGTGTGACCATTCGTGCTCCTCTTCTTTGTATACGTTAAACATCTGCTGCCAGTCCTGTCTGCTACGGGCCCCACACACTTCAGCAGTACTCGAGGGTGGCTCGCACGAGCGCTTTGTAAGGAATATCTTTCGTAGCCTGACTGCATTTCTCTAGTAGTCTATCAATGATCCGATGTCTGGCACCTGTTTTACCTATGGCTGAGCCTATGTGATCTTTCAATTTCATATCGATGCAAATTCTTACACCAAAGTAGTAGTGTAGGTCACCTGGTTCTGGCAGTAAATCATTGATATTACTGTCATAGGATACTACGTTTATCTCTTCGTGAAGCGCACAGTTTCACTTGACAAGCTTTACACGACTCTGAAATCTTACCGGGATATGATTGGATATTTGAGCAACGTTTTTACAATGTACATCATTACAGATAGCTGCGTCATCTGCGAAAAGTTTGTGATTACTATTAGGATTGTCTAGAAGGTCATGAATGTACATTATGAACAGGGACGGTCCCAACGTGCTTCTCTTGGACATTCACAAATTTCGCTAGATACCCCACACGATCGTACGTTTGATAGTAACCGTAGGTATGATACTGAGTCACATGCTTTTTGGAAATCGAGACATACTGCACCTAAGTGGCTGCCTTGATCCACGAGTTCCAGTGTGTCATGTGAGAAAAGTGCGAATTGGGTTCCACGTGATGGTTGTTCTCGGAAACCGTGCTGGTTATCATGGAGAAGGCCGTTCCGGTCATTTTGTTCGAGATACCGCTTTATGTTTGAGCTCAGAATATGCTCTAAGAGCCGACAACAAATTGATGCAAAGGATACTGGTCGGTAGTTTTGTGGATCACTTCTCGTACCCTTCTTGTAGACAAGCGTGACGCGTGCTTTCTTCCAACTACTAAGCACGGTTCTTTGCTCGACGGATAAGTGTGAAGTGTGGAGCTGACATGCAGATGTAGGTGAAGGCGAGCGTCACTGATAAGATTAGTCTCATTTGCTTATGGCTGGGGATGGGTTTTGTAGCACGTGTTTCACAATGATGAAGAACTCAGAGTGGTTGGACGCCTTCGCAAGGAGACTCATGCCACTTGTGACACAGCACGTCTCCCTTATTTACTGTACTTCTTTACGTTTTATTCTGTTAAAATCATTCTGGTCATGACAAGCAATGTCAGTCGACACGCGAAAGAATTTTTTCTCCTTCTAGCAGCAGTATATAGCAGGTCGCTGAACCAACGAAAGATACCAAGTGACTGGAAAAAAGCGTAGCTCACGTCTGTTTTCGACAGGACATTTATATCTCCGACGTTAATCTGTTGCAGAATTATGGAAAATGTTTTATGTACGAGTATTGTGACTCAGAGAGAACTCAACACGTCGCTCTTAACGGAAGAAAATCGACAGACTTCTCACGTGACACACTAAAAGCTTTGGATCAAGGCACTCAGGTAGGTGCAGTATTTCTTGATTTCCGAAAAGCATTTGTCTCACTACAGCACCTGCGCTTATTGTCAAAAGAATGATCATATGGGGCATCAAGTGAAATTCATGACTGGACTGAGGACTTTTTGGTAGAGAGGGATCGTTATATGCAGTGCTGTTTTTCTGGGGGAACGCTGGGGGACGCGTACCCCTAAACTGTTTCGTCGACGAAGTAATTATTTTACGATGTTGAGAACTTGGAAGAGTGCCAAAGATTTATTTCACGCACGTAAATTTTTTACTCCATTTTTTCGTGTTGCAATACGAACGATACCAATGCAGTTTTCGGTGGGAAAAGCGTTGTCATTGACTGTTTCAAGCATTTCGAAGCTGCGGCAACCGTTCTCGACAATTGAATCGCTGGCAGCCAGTTCGGCAAGCATGTAGTGCCCTCGCCCGCTAATAGTGGGTGATGGTAGTGCTAAACGGATATGCGTACGCTCAAACGCCTAGCTACCGATAGCTGTCTCTACGGTCCCGCTACCATGATCCTTCCCGATTCATTGCCATCTTTGTTTTGTTGTTCTTTATTCGTTTGCGTTTGCTGTTCCGTTCTTGTCGGTTGTGGGAAGTTTTACAGTGTGTCCTGTCTTTCGTTGCAACTTGTAAGTTAAGTTGGACGTGAGAGATGAGCAGAAAACTAGCAAACTATTTTACTTGTTCTCCTGCATCTAAAGAACCAAAAACTGTCGATAATTCGTGTGCGAGTGAAAAGCCATGGAGTTCAACATCAGTGCATGACGAAAGTGATGACGTCATGGCTAAAAGCAGACGGGTGGTATCCCATGCTTCAGTTATAAGTAATTTTCGCTGCATTATATCCAATGGCGGAGCACCCTTAAATTTTTTTTTTTTTTTTGAAAAAAAGCACTGGTTAGATGTAGAAGTAATTTTAGATGTTCCCCAAGGACGGGTTTTGGGACGCTTTGCGTTCATATTATATATTAATGACGTTTCAGACAATATTAATAGTAGCCAGAGGCTTTATGCAGAAGATGCACTTATCTATAATGAAGTACTATCTCAAAGAAGCTGTATAAATATTCAGTCAGATCTTGATCACGTTTCAAAAAGGCGCAAAGGTTGGCAACTTGCTTTAACTGTTCAGTAATGTAAAATTGTGCTCTCACAAAACAAAAAAACGTAGAATCTTATGATTATAATGTCAATGAATCACTCTTGGAATGGGTCAACTCACAAAAGTACCTGGGTGTAACACTGTAGGGATACGAAATGGACTGATCACATAGGTTCAGTCGTTGGTAAAGCAGGTGGTACACTTCGGTTTGTTGACAGAATACTGGGGAAGTGTAATCAGTGTACAAAGGAAATTGCTTATAAATCACTTGTGCGACCCATTCTAGAATTTTGCTCACGTGTGTGGGACCCCTGCGAACTTGGACTAATGGGGAATACTGAATGTATACAGAGAAGGGCAGCACGAATGGTCACAGGTTTGCTTGCCTGTGGGAGAGTGTTACAGTGACGCTCAAGAAACTGAAGCAAATTCTTGAAGATGGACTTAAACTGCCCTGAGAAAGTCTAGTAACAAAGCTTCAAGAACCGGCTTTAAATGATGACTCTAGTAGCTACGTACTACAATCCCCTACGTATCGCCCAGACATGGATCGTCATGATAAGATCAGAATAATCACTGCACGCACAGAAGACTTCAGACAATCGTTCTTCTCGCGCTCCATATGTGAATGGAACGGGAAGAAACCCTAAGAACTGGCACAACGGGACGTACGCTCTGCCACGCACCTCACGGTGGTTTGCAGGATATAGATACAGATATTCATGTAGATGTATGGGGAAAATGCTGTATCTGCAGATCAGTCAAAAAATGTTGGTCCCATATTAAGTTTTCCGGAAACGGCACACCAAACACCAATTTTCTCATGGTGTAGTGGACACTAGAATATCGTGTGAGGACTACACGCCATGCAATACCTGGTATTCTACAAATAAACTTGGCCCGATAAACGAAACCGTGCCTAGTCTGACATGGAACACTGCACCGGGTCTATCTGCCCTGCAACTACGCTTGTCGAGAAGCCAGATGCAATAATGAATTCGTTTGGGTTTGTCTGCCTCCTCTATTTGCTGCACAACTGTAACGCGCTAAGGTTTCAGTTTTGGTTCATAGAAAACTTTACGATGTGTACTTAATACCAGATTGTTAGGATAAGTTGTTCACTGATTTTTTTGGACTGGCAGTAACTCTCCTTGCAGTATCGGCAATGGTTTATGGAATCCTAACGGAAAGTTGCCTGTTTTGACACTTCTTTATTAGGTCAATTCCTTGTCAGTTGCCTGTTCAGCACTGATTTTGTGATTGATTTTAAGCTAACGTCCCTATGAGCCGGAGACTTTAAACTTTCAACATAACTCATAAGTGCATGACAATGCAATATTATCTCGGTGTCTCATCTGGTGCGTGGCGAAGGGTACAAATGTAGCATTGCTATTTACCACCTTTTCCTGTGCCATATGCAAATGGTTCGCAGGAAGAGTCATCGTGTGAGCTGAAATCTTTCTAATGTTTACCTTCAAGACCTTTTCGCGGGATGTACGTGGGAGGAAGCAATACATTGGTTAACTCAGGTGAAGAGAAACCGAAATTAACCTGAAATTTACTATATGCCTCTGCTGTAATATCAAAGTATCTGAAAAAGATTAAAAAGTAGACAATGATTATATAAATAAAATTTGCTTGATGTTATACATTTTTAAACCGGGCTGAAAAGTGTAAAATAATTTCTCCTATCCCCACACAGATTCCTAACCCTGTAAAGACAGGCTGAAAATTTTTATTTGTGATTTTTTTAATGGCTATGACAATACTTGTAACATTTCTACTCCTTTTTAAAAAGGTGTTATATTAAAAAGTTCTTTACTTAAATAATTAATTCGTTTTGCATCTGAAACCTAAACTGTTTTCGGGGGTATTGGCATTCGTAAATTTTTCTACAAACATTTGACGTGTTTCTTCAAGTGATTCAAAACGAATTTATGGTTTAAGCACAGTTTTCTCCCCATGGATTGAATATGGCACCTTACACAACCACAACGCTGTTCACAATGGTAAACTACAATAAAATGTATATTGCTCTGATCCGTAACATCTGACGAACGGCAGCTGTGAATTAGTAGTAACATACACATCCGCTATACACGCTAGTTGTACAGAGTCCTTCACATATAGTATCTGCTTGTGGTTTCGTTACGGGTTCGGTTTTATGTTGCTCTTTATTACTGAATACAGCGATGGCCCTGTAGCATTCCCTTGGAGTAAGCGCGAAATTAACTTCACATGTGTAGATTTCTTACATTATGTGCAAGACGTTTCTGTTTCCAGTTTCGATATGAAGATGATTCACTCCAAGAAACGACTGGCTCACTCTCTTGAAAATACCGGGTGTATTATAACTGCTTTTTAAGTGAACAAACCGCCATTGAACTGTATTGCTGTGTATTTAATTATGACCCAGGTTTCCTCCTTTTATCCCATATTCAGTTGATTGATTTTATATCATTAACATATATTGCAGGACATCCAGCTCAAAATTGGCCATAAATTACGAGAAATGTTGGCTCCCCACGGAATGCCAGATGTAAAGTCACCATTTTGTAAAAAGGTCAGTAAATAACAATCGGAGCACGTCATATTTAATAAAAACAAGCTGCTGTGGTCTCTCAAAATTTTTTGCGACCAGTCCTTCAAGGTAGTCGAATGCAGTTCCTGGATCGGGTGTCGTTTAGTAGCCCTAACCCGACCACGGTGCACATCAGACTTAGGGCTATCTGGAAACTTTAGCACGGTTCAACATTACCTACGCTACAAGATGGTGTTATCAGTCATTCTGTTGCATATGTAAGGTGTCGGTGCGGTGAACGGGAGCTGAATTGCTATGTCACTCATTAAAACTTTAGAGATAAGAGGCACAAATTTGTAAAACAAGATAACAGTTAAATAAAAACCTTTTTTCGCTGGAACACTAATTTTGGGCGACAAATGATTAATAACACACATATGATTTTGTGTTTCCCTTTTACTTTGCTTTCTTCCTATTTTCCCACTTCAAACAATCAGATATTACTCCACTCGCCGTGGTAGCTTCGACCCTACCGAACATAATCCAAGGAGGTAGAGAGATCAGAAGCTTACTAATTGGTTGGTTGCTTGCTCTGGGGGAGGGGGCCTAACAGCGAGGTCATCGGTCCCATTCGACTAGAACAGGATGGGGAAGGAAGTCGGCCGTGCCCCTTCAAAGGAACCATCCTGGCATTTGCCTAAAGGGATTTAGGGAAATCACGGAAAACCTAAATCAAGGTGGCCGGAGGCGGGTTTGAACCGTCGCCCTCCCGAATGAAAGTCCAGTGTGATAACCACTGCTCCACCTCGCTCGGTAGTAAACTTACTGCTTAACGTTGTTCGCAACAACACGTCATAACTGTTTGTTCAGAAGTCGCGCAACGTGCTGCTAATGCACTGCGTCATTTGGGACCTGGTGACCCGTGTAATACGTGAGCCGGATGGCTGGTGAATTACGGGGTGCAGCCACACAACGTTCCCGACAACCACCGCAATCTTGTAAGTTGTTTTAACATCACACAAGCAGAAGTACATCTACATCTGTATCTACATACATACTCTGCAATCCACCATACGGTGCGTGGCGGAGGTTACCTCGTACCACAACTAGAATCTTCTCTCCCTGTTCCACTCCCAAACAGAACGAGGGAAAAATTTGCATTTACATTTACATTTATACTCCGCAAGCCACCCAACGGTGTGTGGCGGAGGGCACTTTACGTGCCACTGTCATTACCTCCCTTTCCTGTTCCAGTCGCGTATGGTTCGCGGGAAGAACGACTGTCTGAAAGCCTCCGTGCGCGCTCTAATCTCTCTAATTTTACATTCGTGATCTCCTCGGGAGGTATAAGTAGGGGGAAGCAATATATTCGATACCTCATCCAGAAACGCAGCCTCCCGAAACCTGGCGAGCAAGCTACACCGCGATGCAGAGCGCCTCTCTTGCAGAGTCTGCCACTTGAGTTTGTTAAACATCTCCGTAACGCTATCACGGTTACCAAATAACCCTGTGACGAAACGCGCCGCTCTTCTTTGGATCTTCTCTATCTCCTCCGTCAACCCGATCTGGTACGGATCCCACACTGATGAGCAATACTCAAGTATAGGTCGAACGAGTGTTTTGTAAGCCACCTCCTTTGTTGATGGACTACATTTTCGAAGGACTCTCCCAATGAATCTCAACCTGGTACCCGCCTTACCAACAATTAATTTTATATGATCATTCCACTTCAAATCGTTCCGCACGCATACTCCCAGATATTTTACAGAAGTAACTGCTACCAGTGTTTGTTCCGCTATGATATAACCATAGAATAAAGGATCCTTCTTTCTATGTATTCGCAATACATTACATTTGTCTATGTTAAGGGACAGTTGCCACTCCCTGCACCAAGTGCCTATCCGCTGCAGATCTTCCTGCATTTCGCTACAATTTTCTAATGCTGCAACTTCTCTGTATACTACAGCATCATCCGCGAAAAGCCGCATGGAACTTCCGACACTATCTACTAGGTCATTTATATGTATTGTGAAAAGCAATGGTCCCATAACACTCCCCTGTGGCACGCCAGAGGTTACTTTAACGTCTGTAGACGTCTCTCCATTGATAACAACATGCTGTGTTCTGTTTGCGAAAAACTCTTCAATTCAGCCACACAGCTGTCTGATATTCCGTAGGCTCTTACTTTGTTTATCAGGCGACAGTGCGGAACTGTATCGAACGCCTTCCGGAAGTCAAGAAAAACAGCATCAACCTGGGAGTCTGTATCTAATATTTTCTGGGTCTCATGAACAAATAAAGCGAGTTGGGTCTCACACGATCGCTGTTTCCGGAATCCATGTTGATTCCTAGATAGTAGATTCTGGGTTTCCAAAAACGACATGATACTCGAGCCAAAAAAATGTTCTAAAATTCTACAACAGATCGACGTCAGAGATATAGGTCTATAGTTTTGTGCATCTGCTCGACGACCCTTCTTGAAGACTGGAACTACCTGTGCTCTTTTCCAATCATTTGGAACCCTCCGTTCCTCTAGAGACTTGCGGTACACGGCTGTTAGAAGGGGGGCAAGTTCTTTCGCGTACTCTGTGTAGAATCGAATTGGTATCCCGTCAGGTCCAGTGGACTTTCCTCTATTGAGTGATTCCAGTTGCTTTTCTATTCCTTGGACACTTATTTCGATGTCAGCCATTTTTTCGTTTGTGCGAGGATTTAGAGAAGGAACTGCAGTGCGGTCTTCCTCTGTGAAACAGCTTTGGAAAAAGGTGTTTAATATTTCAGCTTTACGCGTGTCATCCTCTGTTTCAATGCCATCATCATCCCGGAGTGTCTGGATATGCTGTTTCGAGCCACTTACTGATTTAACGTAAGACCAGAACTTCCTAGGATTTTCTGTCAAGTCGGTACATAGAATTTTACTTTCGAATTCACTGAACGCTTCACACATAGCCCTCCTTATGCTAACTTTGACATCGTTTAACTTCTGCCTATATGCCTCTGTACGAGCCCTAATTTCTCTTATCTTATCTTTGTGGTCTTTCCGCGAAAAATAAGTTGGCGGCAGTAAAATTATACTGCAGTCAGCCTCAAATGCTGGTTCTCTAAATTTCCTCAGTAGCGATTCACGAAAAGAAGGCCTCCTTTCCTCCAGAGACTCCCACCCGAGTTCCTGAAGCATTTCCGTAACACTCGCGTGATGATCAAACCTACCAGTAACAAATCTAGCAGCCCGCCTCTGAATTGCTTCTATGTCCTCCCTCAATCCGACCTGATAGAGATCCCAAACGCTCGAGCAGTACTGAAGAATAGGTCGTGTTAGTGATTTATAAGCGGTCTCCTTTACAGATGAACCACATCTTCCCAAAATTTTACCAATGAACCGAAGACGACTATCCGCCTTTCCCCACAACTGCCATTACATGCTTGTCCCATTTCATATCGCTCTGCAATGTTACGCCCAAATATTTAATCGACGTGACTGTGTCAAGCGCTACACTACTAATAGAGTATTCAAACATTACGGGATTCTTTTTCTTATTCATCTATATTTAGAGTTAGCTGCCATTCATTACACCAATCACAAATCCTGTCTAAGTCATCTTGTATCCTCCTACAGTCACTCAACGACGAGACCTTCCCGTACACCACAACATCTTCAGCAAACAGCCGCACATTGCTATCTACCCTATCCGAAAGATCATTTATGTAGATAGAAAACAACAGCGGACCTACCACACTTCCCTGGGGCACTCCAGATGATACCCTCACCTCCGATGAACACTCACCATCGAGGACAACGTACTGGGTTCTATTACTTAAGAAGTCTTCGAGCCACTCACATATTTGGGAACCCATCCCATATGGCATCCGTCTGACACCCTTCATCCATGGTTCGGAAGATATCATGTGAAAAGAGGGAGAGTTGCCTTTCGCAGGAGCGATGCTTTCTAAAGCCGTGCTGATGCATGGACAGCAGCTTCTCTGCCTCAAGGAAATTCATTATATTCAAACTGAGCATATGTTCGAGAATCCTGCAACAAACCGATGTTAAGGTGCGGTCCAGCTTCCACACCCTTTGCGCCACATTTATTTCCCAGCATCGTGGTTGCATGAATGTTTGAACAGGCTCTTCACAGTGCATCTCGGAATTAACCCAATAGCGTCCATATTATTTTTTCGTTAATTTCTTTAACATTTCTTACTTTTACCTTGCTTATGACATTAGAAAAGAAGCATTTAAAGTGGAAAAGTAATTTTTACCTTCCTGGTTTTCATGTAATCTACTGTACCATGTACTGGGTGTACAAGTGCAGATATTGTACTTTAATATTTAGCCACTTCAGTGTGTCAGCTGTTTTTTTTTTCTCTGCATCTAACTCTTCCTGCAAACACGGCACATAATTTAAAACCTGACATTTTCTGCACGGTCGTAGTTGCACGACTTAGTGGACTACGCCTGTTGGTATAGACTGACCGTTTTGCGTCCACACGTCCACACTTCAACACCTGACCGGCTTGCCCAGGGAATGGCTTGCTATTGCCACATGTACTTGGAGGTATGAATCAACCTAAAAACATACTACTCCAAATAGCTATGATTATTACTCTGCACATTAAGTTAGTACTAATGTAACATTGTTCAGTCACTGTCCTCTGTCATCAGTAAAAATATCTGTACCCATACTGCCAAGTCCCTGTGTGCTGCACTTTTAACAGGAAACCGTACATTTGTATGAATTACGTTCTGCTGCCAGTGATTGCTGATTTCTGCAAGGACATTATGTCAGTTTCTGCACAATATGGGAATGTTACACGTTATTGTTCTGAAGCAAAGAAACTGTACATGAGTACAAATGACAAATCGAAAAGTAAAATAACAAATTACTTGACGTGATAAACCGCAAAATATTCAACGTGTAGTCGTGCATTACATTTCTTCCATTAGGTAGGTGCTGATGTCTTACAGTTTAGTCCAACACATCATCATCTTTTGTGTTCGTGTACTTTCAGAATCAGGTGCTTCGTTGCATCAAACTCAACTTCATCTCCTACAGTACAGTATGGGATTCAACCAGCCCCATTTGGTGGCTTCATATAGTTCGTCAAGTATGACTGCATAATTTCTCTTCGAAATTTTACAAGAGACATAGTTTTCCATTTTTTTGCTAGAGTATCCAGGAATTGTGTGCTCTGACATCCAATAACTAACAGAAAACAGTTCAGTACCATTTCCTGTTACAGATATTTATCTTGTACTGATTCACATATTGACTCATTCGATCAATTCCACCGATGTGCTTGTTGTATTCTGTCAGAATGGAGGGTCAAGGAGCTACAAAGGAACAAGATACTTCCCAAATAATGCAGTTGTCACGCCGTTTTCACAGAAACACATAATTTTCCTTTTGTGTGGCAGAATGTACCTCTTTTTCATTTCCTTCTTTGGAAAGGGGGAATTTTGGGACATACTATTTTCTCTCGCAGTCCCAGTGCGTTCAAAATAATACCACATTAAAACAGCAACAGGCATAATAGGATGATGGGTAGAATCATCAAAATGCTCTCATTTGTATTTAGCGTTACCTTTATGTAACGCTGAAAATCTAATATGTGTCGTTACGATACAAATAATGTTGCATGCATTTAAATAAATAGCATGTGACCGTTGGTGTGCTGGGGAACTATTTGCTGTTCTTGAGCCTGAATGATAAAATAGTTTCATTGTTACATAGAGTATGAATCCATGATTTGATTCTTAAAACTACTAACATAGGAATGGAAGAACATATGTTCAACAATCCTTAAATAACGATACCAAAATTGTGGAAGACCATCACTGTCCAAGGCTAACTGTGTCATATTCATCATCATCATCATCATCATCATGTGTTGTGCCCTAGGGCAGGTCTTCACATGTAGCTTTCTATGCACTCCTGTCATTTGCTAGCATCTTCATTTTCTCATAACTGTTTCCTTTAATTACACTATACGCCCTCTGATATCTTCTGCATCTTCTTCTTCTACCATTCACCATTCGCTCCATACCATCCATCAGTAAGCAATCTCTTTTCATCCAATGTCCAAGCCAACTTTATTTCTTCTTCCTGATTATCTTTAAAATTTCTCAATCTCCCCCCCCCCCCCCACCACCCCCCACTCTTCTCACCTCCTCCTCATTTTTCACTTTCTCTACCCATTTTATCATTTCCACCCTCCTCCAAACCCGCACCTCAAATCCTTCTATTCTTCTTCCTTCCTCTTTCCCCAGTGTCCATGTCTTAGCTCTGTATAATACTGTACTCCATATAAAGCACTTTCCCAGCCTCCTCCCGTCCGTTCACCCACATAGAAGCCTCCTATTCTTATTAAATGCCTTCTTGGCAATTTCTGTACGTGTTCTCATCTCCTCATTACATCTGATACTTCCTTAATTATGCTTCCCAGATATCTGAAAGCATTAACTTGTTCTGTATTTTGTTGTTCTAGCTGTATAGTTGTTCGTACTTTTGTTGCATTTTTGTAGTTTTCTTATTAATTGTCATTCTGAATTCCTCACAGGACTTACTTCATTCTTTTAAGATCCCTGCCATGTCACACGTAGCATTAATGTAACGCTTGGCATTGATGGGTTGAGAGAGCCGGTTCTCTGACTCTCTGCACAGCTGTTCACCTCCATTACGTCTTTTGTTGCAGACAAGTCTAAGGACGCCATCAGCCGCACCATGGTGTCCCAGGTGAGCATAGCCATGGGGCCCATGGTTCCACACAGGAACGACAGGAACGACGAGTTGCCGGAAGTGTTCGAAGAGCCGTGACGTCACACGCCTGCCTGACGTCGGCAACAATCGCACCACGCTCGAGCGCCACGTGACCGGGGCAACAATGGGAAGCCGCCGAACCGGCATACACCATTCACTGCATCCCTTCTCAACACTTTGATGCGTGCGGGCGTCCGCTACAAAAACTGAAAGTGGATTTAACGTCGGTAAAGAGTCGGACTGCCAAAGAGTTTATCTGTTACCAAAGATATAAACGTTTAATACTGGAGCTTATTGTTGATTTCAGAATATTTTCAAAGTGACAAAGACAAACAAAGTGATTCTTCAGCTGGGTAGTAAACCACTACCTTCGGACAGTAACAGCAGACTCATTGTACGAAAATTTTCACAGGCTATCTTACCATTTTCCTACACCTCCACGTCCTCTGCTGTATTACAGATGTTTTTAATTACTTCCTTTCACTACGTCAGTGTACTAGATAATAGTTCACAACGAAGACTAACCACGCCATGAATTTCCGTAGTAGCAACTGTATTGCGTATTCTACAAACACTGTCATCCAAGAAATCTGTTCACTCTAATATTTGTAAATACTTCGAACGTGTACTTGCTGTGAAAATTGCTCATTGACTTTGTGCATCAAATATACGTGTACTGCGAATTCCAAATGGGAGAAAATCGTGTGTTTGATGGAGCGAAAATTAGTAGTATTTCAAGAGGTAGCAAAGATGTAAATGTTTACCTTTTTAGAACTAGAACTTACACGTGATTGGGTCACTTTATAATAGAAAATCGCATTGAGAGAGAGATAAAGAGAGCATTTCCATGCTAACAGCGGAAGGCTTCTTGTAGGTCAGTGCTGAAGTTTCCACACACTTGCAGTTTCATAAGAGGTACCGCGCTTTGATTTTCATTAGGTGTCCTGCCATTCCTTGAGCGTGCTGGAAATATGTTTACAACAGAGCAGAGAAAGAACTAGTAGTTAAATTCTAGTTCTCTGCTCATATGTCTTCCACGGCTCTACCACAGGAATACCAGATAAACTGTACATCACAAATACGAAAAGCTGCAGAGCATACGCCACCTCCTGCTAATTACCTATGATATTTCCTCATAGATTATACACACGAATTTAAGACTGTATAAAATGTGTACCTGGCCAAATATAGACGTTTGGCAATTTTGTATAAAAACAGCAACCATTGCTTCTTGGTGAATTACCAACCAAATATTTTCAGTAATCAGTGTTCCACAGATTTTTAAACATCTTAAGAAAGCAGCAATAAACTGCGGCAAGGATGTATTCTTTACTGTCGAGAATACTTTTGATCCGAATGTCACCCACAGTCGACGAAGGCTGTGAGAGATTGATGCACTGATAACTTCCGTCGACTGAACGTGATCTTTTGGTCGACGCAAGTCTCAACTATAAAGAAAATATTCTCAAAGCAGCTGTGCGTGTTTAATAATGACATATTTATTTCGAATACTAATGAGTTGTACATATAAACACTTCACTTGCTGATATGGTTTAGTTAAGGCTGTTACTTTTGGTTTTTCTAGTTTTTTCCAGGCAAAAACAAAGATTAGCTAAGTGGTCACTGACTAGGTATCAGAACATTCCTTCATGACAGTCTAGACACGAAGGCATCGGATTGATAACAGAATCATGATATTCGATTCCACATAGATAATTGTCTCAACTGGAGCATGTGACAGGTGATAAGATGTTGTATTGTATTGTATTGCATTGTATTATATGAAACTGGGGACCGAGAAACGATGGAGAGGCTTCGTCCCCGCCGTAGCCCTCAGTGGTTCACAACCCCACAACAGGCTACAGCAGTCCACTCACCCCACCGCCGCCCCACACCGCTCACACCACACGAGCGTAACCCCAATGTTTGCGTAGTAGAGTAATGATAGTGTATGCGTACGTGGAGAAAGTGTTTGCGCAGCAATCGCATGACATAGCGTAACTGAGGCGGAATAAGGGGAACCAGCCTGCATTCGCCGCGGCAGATGGAAAACCGCCTTAAAAACCATCCACAGACTGGCTGGTTCACCGGACCTCCACACAAATCCACCGGGCGGATTCGTGCCGGGGACCGGCACGCCATCCCGCCCGGAAAGCAGAGTGTTAGACCGCACGGCTAACCGGGTGGGCGATAAGATGTTAGTCGTAAGATATTAAACATACATTTTCACTGCTTTAATGCCTTAGAAAACATTTCACAATACAGCTGAGACTAGACCACTCCCATAAAAATTGCTTCTTCCCATATACAGTTTCTACCAGCCAGTGCTCTCTCAATATTTAATTATTGGCTATCTCTATTTGAACTTCTGAGCCGTTATCAGTGGCCCGTGAGTTTCTTGGCCGACGGCTGCATTATAGTTCTAATCTATGCCTAAACTGGATATCCAACTCAGCTGTTTAACCAGCCAAAGACCCTCACACCACGAAGTGTCACTAGAATGCAAAACAAAATACGTTCCCATTCTGTGCCAACATAGTCCTATGACACCGCGTGTTCCAGATTTCTGCAGAACAACACGATGGACTGTTTCAGGACTAGCGCAAAAGAACGATGATGACTCTGCTGTGCCAGTTCAAAAATTTGCCTGCAATTCAGACGTTGGCAGTACGATCAGAAAATTGATTCTGCTTTATTTGACTTGTTTCTTACCCATACATTTCACTGTCGTGCAAAAGAACGCCACGAGATGCAGCACACATCCCTAAATTATTTACTATATTAGCGAAACTTTTAAATACGTATAACTCGTAAAAACGTGTGTTACAAGCAACGCAGAACAAAGTTGACATCGTTTTTTCAGACATGCCACCACTAACAAGTGCTACGAACAAAGGATATACTTATAAAATATAAACTGATATTAAAAGGTGGAATGCCACTTACACCTCAGTCGAAAATTAAGTACATATTAACATACTTGGTAACTGACGTCACGCATTGACTACTAAAAACTATGTTGCCAGTCAGTGCCATAGGATAGATGTCCTCCAAAAGTTAATGTATTTCCTTAAACTGGTCATGAAATTCTGAATTTTCAGGAAAATTATCAGTACTTATAGACGTTACATGTATCTATTTTGACAACGCAGATACATGTGTAGGGTGACACATTTCGGGAACATTGTTACGAATGCTTATCAGTTTCCTGCAGGATATACATAGTCATGACACAAAGCGTACGAATTATAGTTGGCACATTAAATCTCCATGGATTTCTTTAAACGCACTGAAACTATAAATATTAATAACTCAATCCATTATCAAGAAATAACGATATCTTTAGCAAAACTTACCATCTGCAGGAACAAAACCACGAGATTGTAAAATTTGTAGCAAACGCTAAGAAAATAATTATTCTGGTTTTATACATCTCTTCAAAAGAAATATTGCAATATCCTGCAGATCTGACAATCCCTGCTTCGATATTTTTGTAGTCCACAACATAAGTTTTATAACCTGAAACGGATAAATAATCCTTAAACACGTATACACCGATGGAAATTTTTTCTCCGACAACAACATAGCGGAAGATGCAAAGCACAAAATGCAGGAAGACCGAGGAATTTCAGTGCTGAAAGACAGAATTCTGCATCCAGATAGTACAGAGAGCACTGAATATGAGTGAACGTATCCTCAAGACTTCTACTAGAGTCAACAGTAGGATCTTCGACGATATGTTTACTTCAAGAGTCCTTGGTGGGAGCTTTGAGAATGAGTTCAATCTTAACATACTCTGACGGACACATCTGCCAAGAAGCATTTTGGGTTAGTGATAACGTCTGAAAAGACGAAACGTAAAGAACTAATAAATACAAATTGTGTGAGCACTGACTAGTATAAAGTATAGAGACTAAGTTAATGAGCTCACCAATCCCCCCCCCCCTCCCCCCAACAACAACTGAAGTATTAATCTAATGCCTAGCTGTATTGCTTTCCACATTCTAGTTCTCATATCCACTTAAGGCTATAGGCATCATCAGATGGTTTATACACTCTACACAACGACTCTTCAAAGTACTGTACAAGTACAAAGTTTTACTACAATACAATGTATTCAAACCTTATAATAACAACTTTACCAAAAGTCTAAACTGAAAATGATACTATATGTTTGAATCGAAACTGAAACACGCAATCAAAAATGCAATAATTATATTTCTTAGTATACTATTATAATAAACGATATGGGCAGTACTACTGATTAACCATATAAATATTCTAAAATTATTACTTTTCTATGTTAATTACCTTAAATTACAATGCTGAGAGTTATTTTCCATCACAATTTTATCATATCTTAGAAAAGAATAATGTGTCCGTAGGAATGTCACACAAACCGCATTGGTAATTTTCTGGGACATGGCTGACTAGAACAAAATATACCGTAACAGTGCTAAATTCCCAGTCATATATACCTGAAGCGGCTTCCTACCAAAACTTGTTAGAATAACAAAGATCTTGCACTCAAAACAACAACTAAAGTGTTCAGAACATTACTTACAGAAACAGGAGATTCTTAGCAGCGACTGTCGCCACTTGAGTTTGAGCGCAGACAAAGGTAATGAAACATAGCCAAGTTACCATTAAAGGGAGAACTCGTTCCCAAAGTTGGCAGCACTAGAGAATATGAGCATCCCAGTCGCCAGATACGTGAGCCTGTTGAGTGGGCATGAGAGAGGGAGGGAGGGAGGGAGAAACAGCCGAGGACGTAAACGTCGCTCCAGAATGAGAAACATCTCGATAATCCGCCAGTAGAATGCCCCTGAGGAGTTCAGTGTTCCCCCTACAACCCATTCCAAGCCTACGCCACTAGGCGCTTCTGTCATTTCATCAGCATTTGCAGATTACGACTGTGTCATCATATATATTGGTCAGCCATCAATATAGGAGTAATAATTCTCCGTTAACGTCTTTCAGGGTAGAAAAGTAACGAAGAACAGACCAAAATTACTTCGTCCCATAATTGTACTCCATATCACAATAAGAGTACATGCTAAATCATTCTTTGTGAACAACAGTGTCAGCAATACTCATATCGTATTTGCTGGATTTTCGCTTGACAAAATTCTCTTGTGTGTGTCGTGGATGAAAATACCCACATCCACCAAGAAGTTAGTTGTGATTAATAACAGACACACAATATTCACAATATTAAGGACAGTAAAACTGCGAAAAAGAAGAGCTACAACAGGTTTCTCCCCATAAATGCTTAAAATTTAGGTTGTACTAATCCAAAACTGTTTTATGACCCCTATAAATTATTCAAAGCCTTTCCAGATCCCTATGCCACTATTTCTGATATAAATGTAAATTGCTCAAAATATCTAACAATTGTTTTAAAAATGGGAGCACCTCAAACATGCAAAATATCGACAAGAACTGTTGAGACTTTCTAGCCCAACGCTGTTACAGACAAACAGTGTCACAGAATGCTAAATATAGTGACAAACAGTTTTTAGCAAAAATTATCTTATTTGTTTTGTATATTTCAGTTTGTGCAACAGTTTAAAAATAAAATGTATATGCTTTTCATTTGCTATTGTAGGGAGTGAACACCATTTATTAAATGCCTATTTCTTGCAGTTTTATTCTGGGACAGACAGGGACATTTACCATTTCTCAATACAAGCGTTTTATTACATGATCTTATTGGTAACTCAGTACAAAGAAAAGGAAATATTTTTTTAAGTTTTATGAATCATCTAACTCCGTAAATAACACTCTTTACCTTTGTCTAGTCCACAACATTGTTACCAAATATTATGGCTGATGTGTTATATAACATTGTTTAAAGTTTATTTTCGGATGAAAACAGTTTTATTCAATAAATGTTAGTACCCAACACTTTACCTGCATCTGGCATATAGCAAACCTGTAAATCTGAATGCCTAATGCAGATAAAACTTTTCTGTACATAAATATATTTGTTTATGAAGGTATCACTCTACATACTAAATGATTTCCTTTATCTTGCAGTTACCAGTTACTGGCATTAATATGTGTAATGTGCCTCTGCACAGATAGTGATATTTCTGTCAATTTAATAACAAAAATATGATTGAAAATAAATGTCTTAATGATAAGTTAAATTCCCTAAAGCACATTGAGATTTCTTACACAAAGTTAGTTTACACCCACTACCAGCACCCTTATAATATTCAATATTAGAGCTCGTTCATTTTATTACTTTTTCTAACTTTTGTCCATGTCTGTAAACAGGACAATATATCATCATAAAAATTATTACCATACCTCTAGAGCATGAAAATAAAAAGTGTAACCGTAAGCTAGAGTTATCACTTTTTTATAAGTACTGTGTACAGTGTTTTGCCAAAGAGATTTTTCTACGTACAGTGTGTGTGGTGCAAAATATGATGTTAATACACCAATGTATAGTGAAATTTTGGAAGCAAATCGACTATAATACAGTGGAAGGGTATGCCATTACTTTAGTAACAGTGCCAAAGCAATAAGTGTTGATCACCTGATGTATATTTTATCATGACTTTACACTTACAGAACGTATAGAATATTTGTAGCTATGAGAGTGGATTCATTGAAAAAAAAACAGTTTTTTTTCTGTTTATGAGAATAAATGAGTAGTTTTGAGGAGAAATACGATGCAATATTTTGCACTGAAAAATAATTTTGTTTGTTAAGCTACAATACATGACAGGAGAATGTAGTGAGATCACTTTATCTTTATAAATATAAGTTTCGTAATTTCTGTTTAATTTTGAGTTTAGCAATATGTAAATATCTTTGTTTCTTACACAACAGTATTCAGAGGGCAGCAGTGGTTTAATTTCTTGATTATTCTATGTAATGTTTGTGCACAAAGAGTTAATTTTAGAAAATCTTTGTAAATAGTATGCATAATTTATGTATCAAATTTAGTTATTGTTATACAAAAGACACTTTCTTTGCTCCAAAATTTGTGGCAATTGTTGTCTCTTTATAAATGCATATAGTTTTCTATAGTAAAATAATTAAATACTGTACAGAAGCCATTGATGAGTTACGTTTTCTTAAGATACATACCACTCCTACCCATCATAGTTTACATTCAGTTTTCTACAATACAAAATTTACTTATAGACATGGAGAACAAATGATTGTTTCTGAATGATATTTGATGACAACAGTGGAAGTGGGCTTGTGTAATTTTAAGAAGTATTGTTTTTCCTTCTAATATGAAACGAGTACTGCACTGATCGTTTATACTTTGTATTAATAGTGTATTTGTTGCGGAAATTTTATATCGACGTTTAGGCACTGAACAAAGTCAAGAAAAATGAATTTATGTCTAATTATCTTAAACTGCACGTGATACGGATCTTATGGTCAGTTTCGATTGCGAGAGTCCCGTTTTGTGAGTCTTTGGAACTATTTGCGTTAAGGTTAGACAATCGTTTCACTTATTTCTTTACTCAGTTTCCCAATTCATATTACTTCCTGTTTGAATGAAAATGCTATGAACAATCCAATGAGTATTCCGTTATAGTCCTGGCAAACCTATGCCTCGAACAAATTGAAGTAAACGCACTAGAATAAACGAAGTTCAAGCCAAGGTGTGTCATCCATACGTGCACGAGTCGTTTGTAGTATGCCCACATGGTACGAAAAATATTGAAAAGTTCCTGGAACATTTAAATTCCACCTATCACATTACGAAAATCCCAACGTCAAATCTGAAGGATGACACTTCCTCGACGCTTTAGTTAGGAGAAGGCCAAAGGGATCCCTTGGATCACAGCGTTTATAGTAAACCAACGCACAATGACTCTTTTTACTCCTCGAGCCATCACCATCTGCTACAAAGAAATTCCTTGCTGAAAAGTCTAGTTGTCAGATCTCGAAAGCTGTCAGACAACAGGAGCCTCGCCGAAGAAGCAGAAATTTCACGAACAGTGTTTCGAATGAATGGGAACTGAGATCCAGAAATAGAGCGGGCGTTGCAGTCAGAATCAACGACGCTTGTCAACGAAGTTGAGATTGAGAGGGAGAGAAATAAAAAGAAATGCCAAGAATCGCTTATCAGCCTTGTTGTCACTGTTGTTGTGGGGCTAGTGGAGGACTGGTTTGATGCAGCCCTCCAAGCTAATCTATCCTGTGCACGTTTCTTCTGTCCGCACAACTGCTCTAACTTAACATGTATTTGAAAATCCTTATTGCGGTCAAGACGTGTCTCTGTCTCCATCTACAGTTTTTACTCACCACGCTTCCCTTCATTACATAAATGCAATAATACGATGATGTCCTAGGGTGGATACTATCATGCGATCGCTAATTGATAGTCAAGTTGTACCACATACACTCCTGGAAATTGAAATAAGAACACCGTGAATTCATTGTCCCAGGAAGGGGAAACTTTATTGACACATTCCTGGGGTCAGATACATCACATGATCACACTGACAGAACCACAGGCACATAGACACAGGCAACAGAGCATGCACAATGTCGGCACTAGTACAGTGTATATCCACCTTTCGCAGCAATGCAGGCTGCTATTCTCCCATGGAGACGATCGTAGAGATGCTGGATGTAGTCCTGTGGAACGGCTTGCCATGCCATTTCCACCTGGCGCCTCAGTTGGACCAGCGTTCGTGCTGGACGTGCAGACCGCGTGAGACGACGCTTCATCCAGTCCCAAACATGCTCAATGGGGGACAGATCCGGAGATCTTGCTGGCCAGGGTAGTTGACTTACACCTTCTAGAGCACGTTGGGTGGCACGGGATACATGCGGACGTGCATTGTCCTGTTGGAACAGCAAGTTCCCTTGCCGGTCTAGGAATGGTAGAACGATGGGTTCGATGACGGTTTGGATGTACCGTGCACTATTCAGTGTCCCCTCGACGATCACCAGTGGTGTACGGCCAGTGTAGGAGATCGCTCCCCACACCATGATGCCGGGTGTTGGCCCTGTGTGCCTCGGTCGTATGCAGTCCTGATTGTGGCGCTCACCTGCACGGCGCCAAACACGCATACGACCATCATTGGCACCAAGGCAGAAGCGACTCTCATCGCTGAAGACGACACGTCTCCATTCGTCCCTCCATTCACGCCTGTCGCGACACCACTGGAGGCGGGCTGCACGATGTTGGGGCGTGAGCGGAAGACGGCCTAACGGTGTGCGGGACCGTAGCCCAGCTTCATGGAGACGGTTGCGAATGGTCCTCGCCGATACCCCAGGAGCAACAAATTTGTTGGGAAGTGGCGGTGCGGTCCCCTACGGCACTGCGTAGGATCCTACGGTCTTGGCGTGCATCCGTGCGTCGCTGCGGTCCGGTCCCTGGTCGACGGGCACGTGCACCTTCCGCCGACCACTGGCGACAACATCGATGTACTGTGGAGACCTCACGCCCCACGTGTTGAGCAATTGGGCGGTACGTCCACCCGGCCTCCCGCATGCCCACTATACGCCCTCGCTCAAAGTCCGTCAACTGCACATACGGTTCACGTCCACGCTGTCGCGGCATGCTACCAGTGTTAAAGACTGCGATGGAGCTCCGTATGCCACGGCAAACTGGCTGACACTGACGGCGGCGGTGCACAAATGCTGCGCAGCTAGCGCCATTCGACGGCCAACACCGCGGTTCCTGGTGTGTCCGCTGTGCCGTGCGTGTGATCATTGCTTGTACAGCCCTCTCGCAGTGTCCGGGGCAAGTATGGTGGGTCTGACACACCGGTGTCAATGTGTTCTGTTTTCCATTTCCAGGAGTGTATTTCTTTTCTTCCCAATTCGATTAAAAAGCGACTCGTTATTCACTGTATCCAACTAATCATCAGTATTCGCCTGTAACACCACATTTCAAAAGCCTCTCTTCTCTTTTTGTCTGAACTCTTTATCATCCACATTTTGCTTTCAAACAGGTTTCCACTCCTGACAAATATCTTTCAGAAAAAACTTCCTAATACATTTATATTAGATGTTAACAAATTTCTCTTTTTCAGAAATGCTTTAGTTCCCATTACCAGTCAGCATTTCATATCCTCTCTACCTGCGCCATCATCAGTTATTTTGCTGCCCAACTAGCAAAACCCATCTACTACTCTTATCGTCTCATTTTTTTAATTCAGTTCCCTCAGCATCACCTGTTTTAAATCGGTTACATTCTATTACCCATGGATCACCTTCGTTGAGATTCATCTTATAAACACTTTTGAAGACACTCTCCATTCCGTTCAACTGCTTTTCTAAATGCTTCGCCGTCCCTGACAGAATACAATGTCGTCGGCAATCTCAGAGTTTATATTTTTTCCCTCTGAATTTTAATTTCTTTTCGAAATCTGCCCTTGATTTCCTTCACAACGTGTTCAATATACAGATTTAATAACATCTGGTACTGATTTCCTTCACAGCGTGTTGAATGTACAGATTTAACAACATCGGGTATAGGGTACAACCCTCAGTGCGTTCTCGACCACGGCTTCCCTTTCATGCTCTCAGACTTGTTTCTGGTTTCTGTACAAGTTGCAGGTAATTTTTCGATCCCTGTATTTTAACCCTGATAACTCCATAATCCTAAACAGGGTTTTCCAGTCAACACTGTCAAAAGCCTTCTCTAAAGCTGCAAACGTTATAAACGGAGGTTCAAAATGGTTCAAATGGCTCTGAGCACAGTCCCCTAGACCTTAGAACTACTTAAACCTAACTAACCTAAGGACATCACACACATCCATGCTCGAGGCAGGATTCGAACCTGCGACCGTAGCGGTCGAACGATTTCAGACTGTAGCGCCTAGAACCGCTCGGCCACTCCGGTCGGCAAACGGAGGTTTATTTCTGTCTTCTAGTACCGTCTGAGCTGCACATTATTGTTGCTCAGTCGGGAACTGAAATACATCATAGGAGGAGAAGGTGAAAGCTTACATGCAAACCTTACGTCATACTGAAGTCAAATGACTTGGCAGGCAACGTGTACTGATGAGTATACAGTAACGAACAAAACTTGTCAAAACTAATTTTTTTTCTCTCTGTCGCATCTACTTCTCCAACGTTCTTTCTGCTTTTAACGTAGATTGCCTTACGTAAGTTATCAAATGGCGGAGTCTTACCTGTGTATTCTAAAACTCATCGTTCAGTAAAAAATATACTGATGAGTTGAGTGTACCTTTTTGTGCGTCCTCTCAGCTGAACTTTCACCAGTGGAAGTCAAACCGCCGTCTACAACAAACAGTCGAGAAACTCTATACGGCAAACAAATGCAACCTTTTCACAACTGCAGCGATGTTAGCGCTTTGAGCAGTTAGCCTATAGTAACAGAAGAATGGCTCGATACACACTGAAAACTTACTGTTTTTAATAGTATTCCTATCTTATTTCCTACTCACTAACCGGGGTAGTGATTTTTCCAAGATGATGATGCAAATGTAATTAAACTAATATCTCGCCAATCTGCTATCGTCAACGTATTATAATACAATCTGAGTGCTGTGCATACGCCATTGACAGTAGCCGAGCGCATTATTATCACCGACGACGAGGACGAGAAATGAATTGTAACCTTGAGTGTTTTAAGTCGGAAATCATTACAAGGTTATACGTGAGCCCGGTACGTTCTTACTGACGCCTTGCGCCTATTGTAGTTCAATTTCTTTGAGAATTTCAGACTCATTTTAATGCACCCAAATCTAGGCATCATTTTTACGAGACATTCTTGGCCTCTAGGAGCTACTTCTTTTTGTAAAATTACTGTTGCACTTGAATCGCCTCCATAGATGACGAACGCTTTTTTTTTCTTTAGTACTGGTTCAGTGCATCTGCTGGGCAGTTCTCGTTGTTTAACCGACCATTTCTTACTCGTGGGATTGGAAGTGAAAGATAACTCCACCAAGAAAAAAATCTGTATGAGCTTATTGTATCACAAACATTATTACACTATCCGTATATCATTTAATCTCCTCGTTTATATGCGTATAAAGTAATGTAATACACAAAGTTCGCTTGCTTTCAGGAATTTCTTATGACACGCTAATTTCAACAACGGTAATTTCCATGAATGATTGCCTATTTAAGTCGCGGGGTCCAAACGATACATATCGTAAATCGATTATGCGACTCTGGTGGCGGGCATTATGAGTGTGTTTACGTTGGTCACTAATGTAACGACAAAAGAAAATCGTTACAAAAATACTTGTTACTGCAAAGGAGACAACTTACCTAACTCGTCGTCGGTGTTGTCGTCATGTGAAAGTCCGCTACGGTGGTCTGGATGGATAATTTGGATAAATCGAGCCATGTATTCTTCCTGAAACTCGTTCGTTTTCCGCACTGTCCGCAATGAAAGTGTAACGGTATTTTAGCGTAGAAACTGTTCTTACGAAGTTTTATACACTTCGCACCACCACAGTCCCTTCTTTCCTCATCTGGTAGTACTCCATATTTGCGACAAAAAGTCGAACAATTTTCTACGCGCCGAAGAAACGTCAAGTACATCAGACATCCAACTCACTAACGACATAAATCGTCTGGGTTTCCCTAGCAACTCACTAATAATTCGCGGAGATATGTAATTTAGAGCAGCTAAGGGAACGATGCAAAACAGATAAAAATGACGATCACAAATAATTGATGAGAACGCCCGCCAGCGGAGCCGCGTGATCGATTTACGATCGCACGCTCGATATGTATCGTTTGGACCCCTCGACTTCGATAGGCAATCATTCTCGGAAATTACCTCAACAATTACTTGGCAGTTCGCACACAGCGAGAGAAGCTGGTAGGTAACCACAAAAATATTAAAAAAAAAAAAGAATCCAAGTATTAGTTACATTCGTAAAGCGTTCAAACATTTATACAGTAGTGACATCACGAAAAGGTGGTTAAAATAATGCCCACGCCATTGACAGCAGATGTTGTGAAGACACTAGGAGAAAATGAAATATTAAACGTTATCTATCATGTCCGAAACGTGTAACTAATCATTCTAAAACGAGCAATGATTATTCATAAATTTATTGTCTTTACGTCTCAGCATCCTTTAGTAATCTAAATACTGACATTTGCCTATTATACTGTAATTACAATTGTCGCCACAGCTTATAGTGTCGCAATACACTCTGGAATACGGCTTCATTTGAGTGAGCTTCAGCAGTCCGTACGTACAGTGTAAGTATACATGGTAGCCGCTTGGCAGCACTGCTCTAGCGAAGCTGCAGAAAAGATAACAAAACGTTGCCTTGGACGCTGGTCAAAGTACATCTGCATCTGCATTATTAATTTATTTGAAGCAGTTGAAAATGAGACGGCAGCAAAGAAGACGTTGCTCAATTGGGCATCTAATCGATAGTAAGGTATAAAACTTTTATCCATTACGGATGAGGATCGTGCTGCGGCTGTGACGAATAATGAAATTACTGCAAGCAATCGCCGTTTGTTTTGTTCTACAATTTTATCATCCCATTACCAGATACGAACCGCCTAGCGATTCATCATCAGATAGTACATATTTATCGTTTATTTGCAGCTGTGTGGGGGTCGTGTAGCTGTGGCAAGATGTATAATCGAAACATGTAAGCACTGAGTATGGCGAGAACTACTGACTTTATGGCATCGACTTTGTTGCGTTACTTACAGTTGCTAGTATCTGTTGGTTGGTTGTTGGTGCACACAGTATTCTGGAAAACATAATGAATGTTTCCCAGTGACGTCAATTTTACTGGACTTCACACCCTTAGCCACAGGTAACACGCCCCACATGCTTAACAAAACATAAATAAACCAAGGAGTACAGCTAAAGTATTGTCAAAGAGTTTGTGCCAGGGCAGAGTCTCTCTTTGTTCTGTTCTTGTAATACACACTGGCGACAGCAAGTATATATCAGTTACAATATTGCAAAAATAACATGAACTTACATGGTAAAACAGACCTGTGCTATTTATAAAATCTATTAAACAATGAGTTTGGAAGATATTACATCTACAATTTTGGGACTGAAATTAAGTTTGGCATTTCATTTATCTTTTGTCTTACTAGTATTGATCAACATTTTTGAAATAAACAATAAACATCACAGCATTACTTATTATGTATTTCCTTTTTTAATAATGAAATGTTAAGCAGGGTATGTGGGAGGAGGAAATTTGTGTGTGTGTGTGTGTGTGTGTGTGTGTGTGTGTGTGTGTGTGTGCGCGCGCGTGCATGCGTGCGCGCACACACTAGAAGGGGCAGGGTGGGAGGGAGGGGGAGAGAGAGAGAGAGAGAGAGAGAGAGAGAGAGAGAGAGAGAGAGAGAGAGAGAGAGAGAGAGATAGTAGTTGTGCCAGTGTAGAAGAGACAGGAGAGAGTGAGAGGGGGAGGAGGGAAGTTTTTCAAGTTTAATTATCCTTTAAAGTTTTGCAAAAATGTACGGCTGATGAAAAAATAAAGATGAAAACGCTACATAACAAAAAGAAAATGAATGTAAAAAAGGTATATCGCAGGCGATGGAGATACGATATATTACATCCTGTTCTGCACATGTGAGTGCTCACCCTCCCTAGAGGCACACTACCTGGCCAAAAGTAACCGGACACACATTAGTGGACATTTATGTGGGGTGTGGCATCCTTTGTCTTCGCTTGAACTGTACTGGGGAGACTTCTAATGAGGTATCTGAATGTCTGTACGGGGAATGGCAGCTCATCTTCCTCTTGAGACGAAACCATCGACGGTAGTGAACTTGAACAGTGGGTCTAGCGCCAACTTCACCGTCTAACCCTTCCCAAAGGTGTTCCATTCTGACTGGGACTCTGGGTAGGCCAGTCCATTTCGGGAATGTTACTGTCCACAAAACACTGTCTCTCAAATGATGCTTTGTGACAGTGTGCATTGTCATACTCACGCAAACAATCGTAGTCTCCGAACTGTTCCTCTACTGCACGCAGCGCACATTGCTGTAACATGCGTTCACACCCTACCGCACATGGCGTCTTCTTAAGGGCAACACTCGGCCGACACCCCAATATACAAAAAAGACCCCCCTACCACCAGAACAGCTCCTCCAAACTTCACTATTGCCACTACACGTGATGACATGTAATGTTGTCCAGGAATTCGCCAAAACCAAACGCTTCCGTGCAGTGTAGCATGATTCATCACTCCAGATCCCAAATTGCCAGCCGTCCACTGTCCAGTAGCGTCGCACTTTACCCCACGTCAAACGTGGCTTAACCACTGACCACAGCAATGTGTGGATCCACCATTGTACCCCATTCCTTTTAACTACCTGTGCACAGTAATTATGTTCCTGGACTGGTAGTAGCACTTTGGACCTAACAGGAGATTCCTTCGGTTGATTTCTTGCGATTTTATACAACCACCCTCTGCAATACTCGACGGCCCCTGTTCGTCAGTGCGAAAAGTGTCCACAGCTTCTGCTCTAGTAATTACTGTCGCTGCCTGTCGATCACGGAGTCCAGCGTCGAAGCTTTTCTTCGGTCAGGGATTGGGTGTTCGTGTTGCCCTAGTAATTTCGTCTCCTCCTCATCAAAAAGCCGCCTCATTCGGCGAAGTGGCATCAAACAGAAAGACTTTCACAAACCCAGATGGGGTCTCCAGGGCAACAACGCCATGTGATTGTAAGGTATCAAGCAATTCCAACACCTTCCATGAAAACCCTGACATGATAGTAAATCCGGCAATATGTCACACAGCTCCGAATAAATTCTGACATTAAATTAACCAAAGTAACATGATCAACGAATGAGCAAATGGAATACCACAGACTAACACAAGAACACCTAAAGGCATGTCATACCTTCCTACCATGAAACAGATGCAGTTCCGAGGGGAGAAACAAGAACAGAAGCCGAGAGCAGAGTCGTCTAACCTAGAAGGCCCTACGATAAGAGAAGGACACCCACACGCCGGCCGACCGCCAAGACCACCCCCCTCCAGCCCATGTTAAAAGATAGAGCCCTCCAGAAGAACAGTATAGATCTGACGATAACACTAAAAGGGCCACACCAGCTGCAAGTTTGAGCGTGAGACTATAGGCGTCTCTGTTACGTAGGAAACAATAAAAACATTGCCCCACCACGAAAAGTATGTTTCTCATTGGATAGACAGAATTTTTGTAGGCGGAGCTTAAGGTTAACATTGAGACGCTGATTGGTCAGTTAAAAACACATCCAGATACCTTTTCTTAAAGCAACTTCAGTAAACAGTAGTAAGGATAAGTTCGAGAGAGTTGCTACCGAGACGGCGAGGTGTGTGGAGCTGCGCCGCCAGCCGCCCCTGCACTGCCTAACCACCGACAAGGTAATGAACGCACGCGATGCCGCATTTTTGAGCACATAAGGCTTCACTCAGAACTGCAGAATTCTCATCTGTTACTTCCCCTTTTTATGTAATACTGGTGTCGATCGTATTCACATTTGCTACTTGAAGTTAAAATCTGAAACGCGATGAATTTTCTGTTATATAATTATTGAGAAGCCACATCAGCCACTGTAATTTACGACAAGTTAAATAAGCAATTAAAGATAATTGGGGGTCACTGTAGACCATTTTTGATAGTGTTCTCTTTTATGAAACTTAATTTAAACCTAGATTATAGATGTGATATGGCATAGGTCATCCTTCGATCCGTTATAGAACTTGGAAACCCATTCAGGGAACATTCGTTCACATTTTTGTAGAACGCAGTTGGTTTTTATCATCCTGTATTAAAATATTTCCTTTTATCAATAGTAGAATTTATAAACAATGTTTTGTGAGTAGAATAAAAATGCCAATGGTAAGCTTAACTGCTTTTTCGACATTCTTTTACCAGCTAACTAAAAATAGGAAAGCCTTGAACCCCTTCCACTAAATTTAGTTAGTGTTACGATTATTTTACAGGGAGTGCAGTGGAGCTGACGCTGAAATCTTGATTATATCATCGCTAGTCTCACTGAACTCTTCTGAACTCTACATGTCATGTGTGGTCTGGCGTCTCCAGCAACAGTTCCCAGGTTCAAACTAGTCAATTCCCTAAAAAAAAAACATGCTCAGAGCGTCATTGCGCGAAAGTGGTAGGGAGACACGACTTAGAACAAACAGCAACCACGCAGAATGTTAGATGATCATTCATTTATACAGTACATTAGGTCTGCCCGGGCTTCGATTAACTGTGGGTGCCGTTTCACGTTTCCACTGTGCAGTCACATCACCAGTAGTAGTCCTGGGCAGTTTTAAAGGACTGAAACGCCCCTGACGCGCCCATCACTACAGTGACTGTACAGTGACCAGACCGTCACTCGGCTGTCCCGCTGTCGCTGCTTCCCTGCTGACATCCCGACAGCCCTCGCCGCCTTCCATACTGGCGGGTCCGCCTCTCGTAACGTCTAAAGGTCGGCTGCACACTACAGAGAGGTGTCTGGATACTTTTGATCATATCGTGTACTTTATGGTGCCAGTGACTCCGCTCCTTTCATAGATATAATCAGGCTTTCTTGAAGGCACTGACAGATGTCTCTCCAGCACATGAACGAAAGCAGCTGCTCCATATCTGACATGGGACGCACAATCGTTTCGTAAGCAGTCTCTTTTGTAGAAGCCCTCTTTAACAGTTTTCAATTACGAAGCTTTACAATACAGAACTGAGTTTTCCGCTTTTTCCAAAGTAGCGCTATCCAATCTCAGTCTATTCCACAGTGATGAAGTGCGACTGGAAATGTCCTGTAATGTTGTTGTTAAATTTGCGTGTGCAGATTGGACACAACTTCTTTCATTGGCGTTGGCATTCTAATGCCCTGAAAAAACGAGACGCTTCAATGTGCGTGTGCTTGAAAGTTGGGGAACCCTTTCAAAACTTTTCACACTTACCTGCGAACTCCATTCTTGAGTATTAGCAATACGGAGGACACAACTTCTTTCATTGGCGTTGGCATTCTAATGCTCTGAAAAAACGAGACGCTTCAATGTGCGTGTGCTTGAAAGTTGGGGAACCCTTTCAAAACTTTTCACACTTACCTGCGAACTCCATTCTTGAGTATTAGCAATACGGAGGATTTCAGCAGCTTGCCTTCTTTTGCCAATTTTGCATCAGACTTACCGGGTTTACCGTTGTTTGTGTACTGATGTTCACCTTGCCATTTTTCACATAGTAACAAGTGAGACAAGGATGTTGTCTGTCGCCAAGTCTCTTCAACCTGTATGGAGAAATGCTGGCGAGAGAAGCGCTGAAAGGATGCGGAAACTTCAAAGTACGATGATGATGATGATTGGATTGTGGGGTGCTCAACTGCGCGGTTATCAGCCTGTACAAATTCCCAACGTTTTCTCAGTCCAATCTCGCCACGTGCATGAATGATGATGAAATGATGAGGACAACACAAACACCCAGTCACCTCGAGGCAGGTGAAAATCCCTGACCCCGCCGGGAATCGAACCCTGGACCCCGTGCTCGGGAAGCGAGAATGTGACCGAGAGACCACGAGCTGCAGACTTCAAAGTAGGAGGACGTCTCATCAACACATGATGAACAATTTGGTGGAAACGGGAAGAAAATACGACATGGAAATCAACATCGAAAAATCAAAAGTGATCCGCATATCAAAACGTGAGAAACACTTGAAGATAACTGTTGACAATCGGGAACTGGAAAATGTGAATCAGTTCAAGTACCTGAGAAGTTTTATCACAAAGGATGCCCGCTGCACCAACGAAATCCGAGCAAGAATCGCCATGGCCAAAGCTGCTTTCAACTAGAAGAGGACTCTGCTGACCAGCAAGTTGAGTTCGGCATTGAGGAAAAATTGATAAAGTGCTACATTTGGAGCATTGCACTGTATGGAGCAGAGAGATGAACCATGAGAAAGGAGAAAAAAAATACTTAGAGAGCTTTGAAATGTGGTGCTGGAGGAGAATGGAAAAGATCAGGTGGACAGATCGCATAAAAAATGACGGTGTACTGCGACGAGTAGCAGAGAAGAGAATTATTCTGCGTACAATTCTTCAGAGAAAGGCCAACTGCATTCGACATGTATTTAGACACGAGGGACTCATACATGATGTCATCGAAGGGAGACTCAGAGGAAACCCAGGACAAGGGAGAAGAAGAATTCAACATCTGGACGACATGAAAGACGGAAGGAGATACAACAGACTGAAGGAAGAAGCTGAAGACAGGTAACAGTGGAATCAGAAATTCTCCGTATGAAGACATGGACCTACTACTAGGCAGAATACTACATAATAATAATAATAACAAGGAATGATCGGTAGAGTAAGTCTGAACATGGTACCAAGTGGACGACGGTAAACGTATCACTTACTGCGTGAGCCACGATCCCACAGCAAACTCTACTGCGTTAACACACATATTTACCATTCATGGAGCTTATTGCTGAATTTTTCGTAATACATATGTAAATAACAAGTACGTAGTTAGCAAGTTTTCAGTGTCATAGAAAAGGCAGCAGCAGGCTTCTGAAATTGCAGTTCATGTACCAACTAAAGATATACTGAGCTTCTACTTTCATTAGTTTGCTAGAATGGCTACCGTAGTTTAGGATGACGACTCCGTGATAATAGAGACTATAGGTTCCTTTGAGAAAGCGAGAGCAGAGACACTCATGAAATATATGCACGAAGTACTCCATATTTTGAGAGCTGGTAGTACGCACCAAAACAAGGAAAAAAAGTCCAGTAAAGTTAGGAATGCATACCATAAGAGGTATCATCACTTGTTCATCTTCGCTACTGTGTGACACCTCTCTTGTACTCCAAGCTCTCTGCTAATACGAAAGGCCTGCAGAATGCAGTTAACAAAAGAGGAAACATTCCTGTGATAGTCCACAGATGTGGCACGCATTAAACGCATGTTAGTGTTATTATGTGAACCATAACCACAGTGCTGGACAAGTGCACTACTTACATTAGCTCTAATGGCATCAGTCTGTGATTTGGCAAGTCTGTGAAATGTTTTTGTCAGAATCTAACCGTTCTTTTATATTGTAGTTTTATGTTTAACTGAATGGAAACATCGGCGAAATTCCTTCAACGAAGAAGACGAAGTAAATATTCCAGCGTTCGAACCAATAACCTCTCCCAACATGAGTAACTTACAAGTATCTATGCTCGGAGTCGTGAAGCAACTTAAATCACTTAATAAAAGCAAGTCTTCCGGTCCAGACTGTATACCAGTTAGGTTCCTTTCAGAGTATGCTGATGCGGCAGCTCCATACTTAAGAATCATATGCAACTGCTCGCTCGGCGAAAGATCCGTATCCGAAGACTGGAAAATTGGACAGGTCACGTCAACATTCAAGAAAGGCAGTAGTAGTGATCGTCTAAATTACTGGCCCATATAATTAACATCGATATGCACCGGGAGTTTGGAACATATATTGTGTTCGACGTAATGAATTGCTTCGAAGACAACGGTCTACTGATACACAGACAATACAGATTCAGAAAACATCGTTCCTGTCATACACAACCAACTCTTCACACACACGAAGTGTTGAGTGCTATTGACAAGGGATCTCAAATTGATTCCGCATTTCCCGATCTGCAGAAGGATTTTGATTACCTCACAAGCGGCTTGTTCAAATGGTTCAAATGGCTCTGAGTACTACGGAACTCAACATCTGAGATCATCAGTCCCGTAGAACTACTTACACCTAACTAACCTAAGGACATCACACACATCCACGCCCTAGGCAGGATTCGAACCTGCGACCGTAGCGGTCACGCGGTTCCAGACTGAAGCGCCTAGAACCGCTCGGCCACACCGGCCGGTCACAAGAGGCTTGTAATCAAATTGCGTGCTTATGAAATATCACTTCAGTTATGTGACTGGATTCGTTATTTCCCCTCACACACGCCACAGTTAGTTGTAATTGACGGAAAGTCATCGACCTAAACAAAAATAATTTCTGGTGTTCCCCAAGGTAGTGTTACAGGCCCTCAACTGTTACTTATCTATATAAACAATGTAGGAGACAATCTGAGCAGCCATCTTAGGTTGTCTGCGGATGTTTCTGTCATTTATCGTCTAGAAAAATTATCAGAAGATAAAAACAAATTGCAAATCGATTTATAAGAGATATCTGAATGGTGCTAAAATTGGCAACTGACCCTAAAGAATGAAAAGTGTGAGGTCATTCACATAAGTGCTAAAAGGAATCCATTTAAATTAGGTTACACGATAAAGCACTCAAATCTGAAGGCCGTAAATTCAGGTAAATACAGAGGAGTTACAGTTACGCACAACTTAAATAAGAAGGAACACATGGAAAATGTTTTGGTGAAGTCGAACCAAAGACTGCGTTTTATTGGCAGAACGCTTAGAAGATGCAACAGACCTACTAAGGAGACTGCCTACACTACGCTTGTCCGTCCTGTCTTGGAATACTGCTGCGAGTGTAGGATCCTTACCAGATAGGATTAACGGAGTACATCAAGAGAGCGCAAAGAAGAGCAGCGCGTTTTTTACTATCGAGAAATAAAGGAGAGAGTGTCACTGACATGATACAAGATTTGGGATGGATATCATTAAAACAAAGGCGTTTTTCGTTGCTGCGGAATCTTCTAACGAAACTTCAATCAGCAACTTTCTCATCAGAATGCGAAAATATTTTATTGACGCCGACCTACACAGGGAGAATCGAACATCATACTAAAATAAGGGAAATCAGAGCTCGTGCGGAAAGATATAGGTGTTCGTTTTTTCCGCTCGCTGTTCGAAATTGGAGTAACAGAGAACTATTGTGAAGGTGATTCGATGAACCCTCTGCCAGGCGCTAAAGTGTGATTTCCATAGTATTAATATAGATGGAGATATTATTCCACACGGGATATGGCAGACATGATCTTCTGTTATGTGTTGCAAATGGAAGCAACCGTCAAACCCTTGTCCAGTATGCTGGAAAATAGCCAGAACGTGAAATTGTGCAAGCGCATTTTCCAACAACTAGCAGAGCCTGGCTCTGTAGCTCCAACATCGGTGGATCGCGCCTCACTTAGCACCATTCGTACTCCTGTTGTGGAGGGGCGAGTATTGCCACGGGTACGTTATAGTGCAGTAAATCTAATCCTTTCGGAACTGTCGCATGTCAATGGAAGCGTTCCACACCGTATAAATTTTGGGCAAACTTTCTTACCTAAATTATATACTTCTCGTCGGTAGATATTTCTGGACCATTTTAATTGTCAAAAAACTAATTTTCTGTCAATTAATTTTTATTATTTGCATCGACATATTTCATAACATCGATCTTGTACCACGAAAATAAATGGTCACAGTTATTAACTTAAATGATCTGAAAACAAGTTGATACTGGAGACAATATTTTTACTCTTTAAATTCATGCAAGCAAATTTTTTGTCTTCATTTATAATTTTTTTTGTAATTTTATTATCAATAATATCATCGATCTTATAAACAAACAGGACATCATTATTATTCACATTTTCAAAGTTTATCATCTCTGTCAGTAATCATTAGATACATAACGCTCTACTTAAATTATTATCCAAAAACGACAGAAGTCAAAACCTATAAATAATTTCTGCAACTAAAGTCAATAAGTTATTAATTTTCACCATTACTAGTTCTAGATTGTTCTAGAACAATTATTCATTTTATACAGGGTGGTCCATTGATCGTGACCGGGCCAAATATCTCACGAAATATACGTCAAACGAATAAACTACAAAGAACGAAACTTGTCCAACTTGAAGGCGGAAACCAGGTGGCGCTATGGTTGGCCCGCTAGATGGCGCTGCCATAGGTCAAACGGATATCAACTGCGCTTTTTTAAAACAGGAAACCCCTTTTCTTTATTACATATTCGTGTACTACGTAAAGAAATATGAATGTTTTAGTTGGACCACTATTTTCGTTTTGTGATAGATGGCGCTGTAATAGTCACATACATATGGCTCACAATTTTAGACGAACAGTTGGTAACAGGTGGGTTTTTTAAAGTTAAAATACAGAACGTAGGTACGTTTTAACATTTTATTTCGGTTGTTCCAATGCGATACATGTACCTTTGTTAGCTAACATTTCTGAGAAGGCATGCTGTTACAGCGTGACTACCTGTAAATACAACATTAATGCAATAAATGCTCAAAATGATGCCAGTCAATCTCAGTGCATTTGGCAATACGTGTAACGACATTCCTCTCAACAGCGAGTAGTTCGCCTTCCGTAATGTTCGCACATGCATTGACAATGCGCTGACGCATGTTGTCAGGCGTTGTCGGTGGATCACGATAGCAAATATCCTTCAACTTTCCCCACAGAAAGAAATCCGGGGACGTCAGATCCGGTGAACGTGCGGGCCATGGTATGGTGCTTCGACGACCAATCCCCCTGTCATGAAATATGCTATTTAATACCGCTTCAAGCGCTCGCGAGCTATGTGCCGGACATCCATCATGTTGGAAGTACATCGCCATTCTGTCATGCAGTGGAACATCTTGTAGCAACATCTGTGGAACATTACGTAGGAAATCAGCATACATTGCACCATTTAGACTGGCATCGATAAAATGGGGGCCAATTATCCTTCCTCCCATAATGCCGCACCGTACATTAACCCGCCAAGGTCGCTGATGTTCCACTTGTCGCAGCCATCGTGGATTTTCCGTTGCCCAATAGTGCATATTATGCCGGTTTACGTTATCGCTGATGGTGAATGACGCTAAATAGAACGCGTGCAAAAAGTCTGTCATCGTCCCGTAATTTCTCTTGTGTCCAGTGGCAGAACTGTACTCGACGTTCAAAGTCGTCGCCATGCAATTCGTGGTGCATAGAAATATGGTACGGGTGCAATCGATGGTGATGTAGCCTTTTCAACACCGACGTTTTTAAGATTCCCGATTCTCGCGCAATTTGTCTGCTACTGATGTGCGGATTAGCCGAGACAGCAGCTAAAACACCTACTTGGGCATCATCATTTGTTGCAGGTCGTGGTTGACGTTTCACATGTGGCTGAACACTTCCTGTTTCCATAAATAACGTAACTATCCGGCGAACGGTCCGGACACTTTGATGATGTCGTCCAGGATACCGAGCAGCATACATAGCAAACGCCCGTTGGGCATTTTGATCACAATAGGCATACATCAACACGGTATTGTCCTTTTCCGCAATTGGTCCATTTTAACACTGGAGTCACGAAGCAAATACAGTCCGCACTAGAGGAATGTACTTATACGTTTGTGACTATTACAGCGCCATCTATCATAAAGCGAATAAAGTGGTCCAACTAAAACATTCATATTTATTTACGTACTACACGTATATGTAATAAAAAAGGGGTGTTCCTGTTTTAAAAAACGCAGTTGATATCCGTTTGGCCTATGGCAGCGTCATCTATCCGGTCAACCATAGCGCCATCTGGTTTCCCCCTTTCAAGCTACACGAGTTTCGTTCTTTGTAGTTTTTTCGAATGATGCTTATTTCGTGAGATATTTGGCCCGGTCACTATCAATGGACCACCGTGTATATACTGTGGTTAGGCGCCTATGGCGTCAGACAGCTTCAGACAGGGTGAGGCAGCTTTAGATAGGGCTAGACAGCTTCAAGTTGTTGTAATGTGGCATCAGATTGTTGAACATGGCAGGGCTTTCTCAGATGACTAAAGTTCTTTGTATGGCGCAAGCCAGTGATTACAATTAAACTTTCCCTATTAACACGTTATAACACGGAAACTAGTTACTGTACAAATACCAAACTTGGTAGCATTAATGTCAAGGACATGTGGAAGAGGAATAATGCAAAATCAGTTCTACTGAAACACTTTTAATGTGCTGCTACGGTACATCACACCATTACATACCGGTACCGTTACTGCTACGGAAGGGGCTCAATATGGTGCCCATCAGTCTTCAGTAGAGTCAGAACGAAGCAATCCGTAGGTATGCTGGCTGCCTCTATAGATGTGCTGCGCTTCAGATCAGCGCCGTGTGTGAATGTTCCCCTGGTAAACCCTGTCCTTCAGGTAGCCCCACAACGGAGTGAGATCAGGTGATCTTGCCGAGCAAGCAGTTGGAAACGATCGGCTGATAATTCGATCGTCTCCAAATTTGTTTCGAAGGACCAGGTGAAGTTCACGAGAGATGTGCGATGGGGCCCCACAGTGCATGAAAACTGATGAGTCCAATGCGTCTTTCTCCTGTAGGGCGGATATAACATGCCGGCGGAGCGTATCGGAGTAACGCTCTCCAGCCACACTGCGCGCCTTTGGTCCTTGAGCCACAACGTGTTCAAAAGAGTATGGGCCAATGATGAACGTAGCCGCGAAGCCACACCATACTGTGACACGTTCACCATACAGAGGAACTTTACGCACAGTGACTGGAGGTGAAGATCTCCACACTCGGCTACTCTGTGCATTCGCCACACGCCTCAGAGAAAAATGAACTTCGTCTGTCCATAGGATGGTGGACGGCCAGCCTTCGTCAACTTCACTCCATGCGAGAAAGTGGAGATCGAAGTCAAGACGTCGTTGTGCGTCCTGTGTTGCAAGCTGCTGTATGATATGGATCTTGCACGGATACCATTTCAGAGTGGTTCGAAGCACCGGCCATGAGATGTTCAATTTACGTGACACAGCACGCGCACTGCCTGACGATCGGGAATCGCGCGCAGCGTTGTCTGCCATAGCAACGGCCACTTCATCAACCAGCTGTGGTGCAACCGGTAGTCGGCATCTTCCCGGAGCGACGCCCAGTTCTCCAGCTAACTTCTTCATCTCGCTCCGCACAGCAGGTGGAGAAAGAGGTCCCTTTCATACTCCTTTCAGCCGGTGATATTCTCGAAGTGCAGCTGTAACACTACTGTTGTTTTGGTAACAGAGCTTCACCAACACTGCCCTGCTCTTTTTGTCCAAGCTCATGTTGACACATCAACAAGTGCACTGCGACTGATCAGGTGTGTGAATCACGATGATTGACCACGGCACCTGGTGGCCAAGGTTGGAACTGTACGGTGGCACTGTGACGCCTGAAGATCATGCACTCCATACTCTGGACATCAATGCTACCAAGTTTGGTATTCGTACGGTAATTAGTTTCCGTGTTACAATGTGTTAAATAGGGAAATTTTATTTATAACCACCCAGTATTTTTTAAGAAGTGTTTCCTTCATTTGATTACAAGTTGTGTTCAAAGCAATTAAAATTTAAAGAAAATTGACAACAACAACAAAATGCTATAATATCAGTCATTAAAATGAAGCCGCGACCAAATTTTTTTATAGCTTAGGAGGAAACAAAGGAAGAAGCCATGCCACTGAGACCACCATTTCAAGACCAGTAAAATCAGTAAAACTTTATGAAGCTTATTCCCCTATAAACTACACTATTCCCTTATAAACTAACGTGTAGTTTGTCGCAAAGTAAGTGTGAGCATTAACATCCATTAATGTAAGTGAACGATAATAACGAAAATGCATCATATTAGCAAGCACATTACATTACAAGCTCTGCTGTTCCACAGTAATAAAATAATGTGATCTCATGTCTTTATCATTTGTCTAGTGCATTCTGAAGGTCGTTCGTAATATCAAAGAGCTTCCACACAAGAGATGCGTCTCACAGTAGTTTAGATTAACAAGTGTTCAGAGCTCTTAAGGTATTCATTTGGAGCCCATGATTTCTGGACTTTTCCCTTGTTTTGGTCCGTACTGCTACCTCTGAAAATACGGAAAACTTTTCTAAAAAAAACGCTATATATAAATAGCGACACATTGTTGGGATGACTGCCGTTCTACATTGCAGTTCAGCTCTAGTTGGAGCCACGAGCGATGGCAGTTGACTTTAGCCTTGTTCCGGACACCTACGTCACGCACCTTCCGACGGCCAGCGAGCCTTCAGTAGTGTTTTGTTTTGGGCGCTCTGCTGCGAATGATGTGTGCGATGCGAGCATTCTAAGCGATCGAAGTGAGTTATTTAGTGAATTTTTATTCAATTTGTTGGAACCTCTCGTGGCTGATGTTGGTGGTGACCGACAAATTCTGCACAAGCAAAAGAGAGACGTAATTTGCTGGATACACGCTTTCATTAGACGCAAAGCACGTTCACGCGCGTACCGCAACTGTCGCTTGGAACCGGCAACAATGCAATCCCCGTCCTTGTCTCGACCTGCGAGAACCGCCATCGTTCGTGGATCGGACTATAGTGCCCTACGGTTGTGCCAACGTTGATGGATTTTTTTTTTTTTTTTCAGTGGCATGATTTGAAGGAACGAGGTCACACTACTGAAAAGAGCGCCCCAGCTCATCTTGCAGTCGAGCACAAAAATGTGTGCCGGGAGCCTTTTCTCTCGAGGGCAGCGTGGTGGCAAGATTAATGAGGCCAGGCTCCGTATAGGCGCACTCGAGCGCCGCATGATGGATGGAGCCGCGCCGCGCCGGCTCCCACGTAAGAAGTGGGCCAGCCACACACCGTATGCTGGCGCCAGGTTGGGCACTCCGTACAGCGCGTACCGTAATTAGTGGCGGAAGCTACACCACACGTTCCCAGACTGTTTTGTCTCCTAGAGCACGTAGAACATTTTTCCCGATTTGTGTGGACCCCCTGTCTCTAGTCAACATTGTGTTGTTCTGCTGGTGTAGACCGGTGCGTTCATCCCTTCCAGACGCTCAGTCAGAGTTCCAGCTCCGTACAGCCATCACGTGATTTTTGTGAGCGGCATCAGTGCAGTTGAGTTTTTGTTGTGTGTTACGAAAATGGAACAGCGGACTTTAGAGCAACGTTATGCCATCAAGTTTTGTGTTAAATGTGGGGAATCTGCGAGTGTGACATTTGAAAAGTTAGCCCTAACATTCCTTGTCCGAGCACATGTTTTTTGCAGGTACAAATCATTTTTGGAAAGCGGAGAACACGTTGAAGACGAACTTCGCTTACAAAAACGTCGAACATGCGCGTGCTCTTGTGAGACCAGACCTACAGGACAAACTGCCAGTCTCGTGTTTTACAAATATGTCCTTGAAAGGCTCAGGAACAGGACGAATCGAGTGGGACCGGACACTGGAAACAAGTACACACTGCGTGATGACAACGCCCAATGTCACACGGCAACTTCCATCGCGCAATTTTTTTACCTGAAAAGAAATTCCTGTTGTGCCTCAGCCACCCTGTTTGCTTCATGTAAGTCCTTGTGACTTTTTTCTTTTCCCGAAATTGAAAAAATGTCTTAAAGGGACGTCATTTTAGAAGTCTGCAGAGCATTAAAACTAATGTGGCTCTATCTGTTGAAGCCTCCCAGTGCTGTTACCAAGATTGGGAACACGACGCCCGCCGGTGTGCAGCTGCCGAAGGTAGTTTCTTTGAAGGCGGCAGTACTGTTGTAAAAAAAAAAGGAAACATTTGGTGGATGAAACATCAGTCTCATTACTTTTATCACACACTTCGCATCGAATTTTTACAAATTCTGCAACTTCAAATGCGTTTCTGATAGCCGATGTGGTACTACTCACTTTGATTTGTTTACCTCTAGAAGTGTAGGGGGGAAATACTTCAAAAAATCCTGCTAAGTTTTGTGTGTTTAATAGGGAACCCTGCAACACTTCGGAACTGCTAAAAATGCACAAAACGGCTCTCAGCACTATGGGACTTAACTTCTGAGGTCGTCAGTCCCCTAGAACTTAGAACTACTTAAACCTAACTAACCTAAGGACATCACACACATCCATGCCCGAGGCAGGATTCGAACCTGCGACCGTAGCGGCCGCGCGGTTCCAGACTGTAGCGCCTAGAACCGCTCGGCCACCCCGGCCGGCAAATATGCACAGGAATCGTATGTACATCCTAAGCGAGGCTACATCCGGCAGTTGTGTCACGTCGCAAATTTCATCCCCTCTTCGTGACTTTGTCCACTCTGCACGTATTGAACTCGAAATTATGGTAAATCGTGTAGAATAAAAATGAAAAAGCTCCTTTGTTTTCGTTTTTTGTGTTTTTGGTACTCAACACAATTGCAAAACTTCAGAATATATGACAGTTTACAGTTTTCGTGTACTGTTTGGTAAGAGTATGGATTGGGTTTTTGAACTACCAGTTCGTTAAAGGGCAATATACAACCGACCACGCGCGACAAACTCTAATCGTAAATCAATTGCAACATACCTGAGTGTCCGACCTTGATCCCTCTTAATTGTTTCTGGAAACCAAACCTTGATTAACTTAAGCTGAATGGGTAATTTGGGTGGAAACATTGGTTTACATAGTATGTGGGTGACCTCTCTCGCTGCTGGATCTGCGTGGATAATTGCTTGAGTGACACAGTTACGCCTAGTTTTAATCTCTAAACAAAGATGTACAAGTTTCAGATTTCGTGGTACTATTCTAATCACAAGCCGATAAGCCACTTTATCTTTCTTCAAAAAACCTTTTCATCCTCTGCTACAAGGAGTTGGAGCGGTCTGTTCGATATCCAGCTCATTATATAACCACAGTTTTGTTCAGCCAAGTATCAGATGAGCTCATAGTATACAACTATCCTAATAAATAGGTTTTCTGTTAAAACCGATTAGAGGAAGGAAAGAAAACCACACATTTTTATATCACAGCCAGCATTTTCTTTCTCGCAGTCGAAGAATTTATACAGCACTTGTGAATTTGAATGTTTCATAAAAATTTGAAGGAAATCGGTGAAGAAGTTTTTGAGATTTTTTAGAAACAGCGTTACCCCTTTACATATTTGACACTGCTTGCTTTGAATGGCGAAAAATGGTAATCTTGTAAAATTAATACATAAATGTTTTCAAAGGGGGGGATGAGCCTGACGATTCATTAGCAAATTTTCAATATTTGATTTCGTTTTAGTTAGGTTTCACGTTATATCTACTCGGTCTGTGATGTCCGACCTGTGGTTTTTACTTTTTTATTTTTTGAATAATACAGGCAACCACAACGAATGCCTTCTCCACGACGTAGTAACAGGTAAAAGGCATAAACAGCAAGAAAAAATAGTTTGCTTACTTGCACTCCCAAACAATAAGACATTGATTCACTTAAGCTACGGTGTGTTCACACAGAGATGAACGAGGATACCCTAGTTCAGGATCGGCACAATTCAATCGACTTCATCGTGCTCAGGTTTTGTGTCTGACCACTGCCAACCTCAGAGATGTAACACAGGATCTGGCGTGTGTAGTCAATGTGAAGTGATTGTTGTGCTGTGTCGCAAATTAGTAGTTACTTGATGAGTGACGTAGCGGTTCCTGGCCCATCACAGCCAGCGCCAGATACTCTTACCAGTCCTTGGAAAAGGGCAACCGGTAGTACAGGATCTGGCAGAATGAGGAGTGCGATATAAAAAGGCTAGAACCTCGAAAGAAACTGACAAATTTATCGAAACACACGTTGAATTCAAAGAGAAATACATGCCATTACATATCGTATAGATGGTTTACTTGGTTTTGAATATAGCACCATACCAATGTTCGGCATCATGTTCCGTTCATTACTTTATGTGGTGAACGAAAGAATGGGATCTCTCCGCAGGTATGAATATCCTTTCCTTGAGTTCAGCCACAGTATCGCCGGCCCGTGTGGCCGAGCGGTTCTAGGCGCTTCAATCAGGAACCGCGCGACCGCTACGGTCGCAGGTTCGAATCCTGCCTCGGTCTTGGATGTATGTGATGTCCTTAGGTTAGTTAGGTTTAAATAGTTCTATGTTCTAAGGGACTGATGAGCTCAGATGTTAAGTCCCATAGTGCTCAGAGCCATTTGAACCAGCCACGGCATGTGGACATTTAGTGCACACTTGAATCTTCCAATATCCCCCAAGAAGAAGCCAGCGGCAGTCAAATCGGGCGATCGTGTTGGCTAGTGAATGTCTCCAAAACTGGAATTGAACTGGTCAGGAAAATGAAACCCCAAGGCGTTCACGGACTGGTGGGCTGTATGAGATTTTGCCCTGTCCTGTTGGAACCGTACGTCACTGTTCAGTCTTGGAAAGAGGGGGTCATTTAACAGATGGACATAGGGTTCACTAGTAACCATTACTGCATGCCCATGAAGGTCCTCAAAGAAATATGGGCCGACCATACCAAAAGAGGCCAGACAGCAGCAAGCAGTCTCATGTTGACACCGCACGGGCTCCTCACGCAGCCGACGATGATTACGTTGTGCGGCAATTCTGCGAAAGGACCATCCCGCCACAATTTGATCACTTTCGAATCTGCTCATTTGGCTGTAGTGTGCATGAGTGTGTCTCCTTGGAAAGGTTGCCTGCTTGCTTCACGGGTTTGCACCGCTCTGAGCCTTCTGGCTGTGAGCATTCCTGTCGAAGGGTAGACACAGATGGCGATCTAGTAACTATGCCACGACGCTATCTGTTGCCGGACGACTTTGAAACCATTATCAAGTGAAGCGACTATCTCTCAGATGGTATAGACTCTCATCGGATCAAAATCGACGTCGTCTTTCCACTTTGCCAGTAGCGTCGTTACTCGCTCCCTGCCGAGGACTACTGCTGACATATGCGAGCCCTGCAGTGTCACGTGCTGTGACGTACGCGCCTCGGCCTGTCGTTCTCGTGGGCGTCGTCGTACTCGCGTTTACGAAACGAACGACCGCGGTCAACCGAACAAACCGACCAAGTTAATCGTAGCAGTGAATATTCTAAGAAGCGGCGGGGATGGCACCCACTTCGACAGCGTGGCCGGACCGGACATGTGTGACATACAATTAAAAGTTGTGTCAGATACTTTGTTTTAAATCACTTACTGGAGGCAGAACTGAGTAATAAAGTAACTGAGTATGCGAGTGGTTTGCTTCTTGCTACTGAAAAATGCAAGGCCCGCTGTCACCTACAAGAGAACAACGTACCTGAACATTTTATTTAGTGAGAAAAACTTTATTACGTTCGAAGTTTACCGTGTACTTTGTTATACCTTTTTCTACGTGAACCTTTTAAGTTGTAAGACAAATGTGTGCGTGTATGAAAGTAGTTCAAAGCGACTGACAGTTTTCTCAGTCGGACAATGACAGCAGAACACCCCATGAGGGGTGTTACCCAATTGCATACCCCGAATCTTTAAAAATTAAAGGACTTTATCATCAAAAGGACTTAAAGAACTACGACAGTAGGAATCTTCACGCGTTCCGAGAGACTGTAAATATTTACATTTTAAATACCTTGTATTTTCAAATTTTTTTATATGTGACATAAAAGGACATGATCTGGACTAGGAGAAATGCTAACTGTTTTTTGGAAACGAAGCAATATCTAATACCTTTCTTCTCCTTGTACAGACATTTGTGTTTTACTGTATTAGGATTAAACTTGGTCCAAAATTAGCGATTTTCACTTACGTGAAGTAAATTACTGCTGTTCACGAATGAATAAAATATGGTGGAAGAGTGGAGAGGTAATCAGTTACGATTTGCAAACAATGTCTTTGTGAATAAGTAACCACACCTCATGTGTAAATAACTGTCTTAATGTTTCTTGAAGAAAGTTATTTGCTCTAACTGCACTAATAAATTCCATGACCATCTAACGTATATAGACAGACAGAATTATATTGAAAAACACTTCGCGTGCGGCTAGTCGTTATAAAGTTATTGAACCTTAGTGATTCAAAAATGAAAAGAAATCATTCACGCGACGTACATGAACCGAGTCACGCGATAACTTAACAAAATAACTGTGTGATTGTATGTCAGTCATATCATGCCTGTCTACTCATGTACAGATGTAGATACGCAAGATATACATTTTAGTAATAAATTGTGATAAACCCAAAACAAAATTATTTCTTAATTTTATCCATTGTTTATCAGTGCTTCTTCCGCGACTGTTTTACTTTCGTAAAATGAAGAACAAACCGCCTTCAGTCACAAGTTGCGTTTATTTACTGCACTATGCATTTCAAGCCCTGGAGGCTCATCTTCAGGTGCTTTTTAGTGATTTACATCAGGTTTTTTAGTTGTTTTCCTGTTGAGATTACATTTTTGTGTTACAACATGGTATATTGTAGATATAAGTTTAACAGCTTTAATAATATGAAACTAACTTATAGTTTATTAACGCTGTTAAACTTATATCTACAATATACCATGTTGTAAAACAAAAATCAAAAATGTAATATCAACAGGAAAACAACTAAAAAACCTGATGTAAATCACTAAAAAGCACCTGAAGATGAGCCTCCAGGGCTCGAAATGCATAATTCAGTAAATAAACGCAACTTGTGACTGAAGGCGGTTTGTTCTTCATTTTACGAAAATTATTTCTTGAATTAATTATGCTAAGTGCTGTATGTTCTCATGATTTTCAGAAAATTTACTTTGATTCTTAAGATTTTGAATGGATTAGCCAATTACTTTATTTGTAAATAACATTGTGCTAGATATAACCGACGATCGTGGTTTAATCAAAACATGTTCAAAAATGTCCCGCGGAGGTTCAAGTCCTCCCTCGGGCATGGGTGTGTGTGTTTGTCCTTAGGATAATTTAGGTTAAGTAGTGTGTAAGCTTAGGGACTGATGACAGCAGTTAAGTCCCATAAGATTTCACACGCATCTGAACATTTTTTTGTTAAAAAATGGCTCTGATCTCTATGGGACTTAACTTCTGAGGTCATCAGTCTCCTAGAACTTAGGACTACTTAAGCCTAACTAACATAACGACATCACACACATCCATGCCCGAGGCAGGATACAAACCTGCGACCGTAGCGGTCGCTCGGTTCCAGACTGTAGCGCCTAGAACCGCTCGGCCACCCCGGCCGGCTCAAAACATGTTACTTCATAACTTTAGGACAGTATTTCTCTCTTATATTCATGCTGTTTGGTGCATGTTTCCTTCAACGAGCGGGAATTTGCTACGCTTAAACTTGTTCTCTTTTCCGACACGTGGTTAGGTACTGGGATGTTGCTTTCCATTCGCAAAGGTAGAAAAATGGCAGCCACAGTATGATGTACACAACGCCACTGAGTATAAAATCGTTTCGTCTGTAATAAGTATCAGGCCACGGAGTATCACATCCACAAACACGGCCGAATATTTGATAAAAAAAACTGTAGACGTAAACACAATCTTGCGAACACTATACATGCAGATTCAGTTCCGTATTGTAAGAAAGCTATTTACGCTCCAGTGGACATGGAAACACTGCCTGGTCCTGAGTAAAAATAACTGCAAATGACTTTCGGTTAGAATGGAGTGCAAAACGGCGTAACGCTTAGTTACCGCATGAAGTTTAGAGGATCCAATGCGTTTGCTGATACGTTACAATGTGCAAACACTCAAAACATATGAAAACAGACAGTGCAATGGTACTCACCTCCGGTGGACTGGATCCTGGATGCAGCTACGTGGATAATTCGTGATCGACGCACATCTTCTGTCTCCAGCAGATTCTGCTGGAGGTGCTGTATCCACAAACACCTACGCAGACGTTAGAGAGCAGTGAACCGCGGTCACGAACTAAACCAGCGCTTTGTCAGTGAAACCCGAGAAGGCGACGCCACAGTTGTTATTATCTTCGCGCGCTTAGCTCTTGAGTTTGTGCGAGACGTGCGGAGGGCAAAATCCAGTACTCTACGAGACTGCACTGACATTTCTTCACTGCCTGTGGCGGGTGTTTACGTAAATACTGTTGCGGTGAACACCAAATATGAAACACGGGAACGGCACGGTTTGAGCTAAGACAGTACGGCAGGCCACAGCCTTCAGAGTAACGAAACTTCAGATCAATGAAAAATACATTTCGCCAACTGTCTCGGATCGTACGAACATTTAAATACACGAATTAAATGTATGTTATAAAATAAATGCACTGCTCTGATTTTATGGTAGGGCAGCTTCTCATTTCAAATCATTACGTAACATTGATGCAGCTCGCTCAAGTTTTTCATGTGCTCCCGAGACTGGAATGTTGATCGTTCATGTCTGCCAGCTAACCGTCGCTTTTCCAGCACGGTCACAGCGCATGCGTGAACCAGGACAACACGGCAACGAGGTTCGCCAACCGGCGCCATCTAGCACGTCACAGCATTACTCGCCGGCGAACGCCGAGTAAAGCTCCCTGATGTACACGCCTCGTCCTTTTAAGAACAAATAGCAATCAAAATGTTTTGAAGGAGCTTCATGAGTTACTCAGAGACATGATTTTATTGTGGCCACGAACACAAACCTTTTTTTTTTTTTTTTTTACACCATGTGTAACGTGTGTGATCTCTGCAGAACGTGTAGTGCCTTCGACAAACTTTTTGGTCGTTGTTAACCCTCCATTCCTCGCGCCGATGACAATCGTCACTAAGTTAATTTTCCCGCTCTATTTTGTTTGACTGGGGCGGATTGAGTACGCCCCGTTTACAGTACCTTTCCGTTAACTCTCCGACGGTTAGCCTCAGCCATTATTGTCTATCAGTTACGCAAGATACGTTGTTCATGAAACGCTATTATAGCCCGGAGAGTATTGGTCATCCGATCGAACTCTGGTGTTACAGTCTGAGACAAAGTAAGTGTATGTTAGTTTATTGTTTTCCTAGATTCAATCCTGTTTTCATGTCTGCGCATATCGAAACTAATTACAATTAATTTGCTTTTCACTTACAATAATTACCTCACAAAAGTAAATATTTCCTTTACTTATAGTTTGTGAAATAACTGTCAAAGGTAAAAATATCTAGAACAGCTTTTAGCACAGATCCTACCGCATAGCTGGAACAGGATCTTGTGATATTAATACGCATGTAACTGGAACCAAAAATGAAGCACGTGTAACAAAGGCAGAAGCAGATATTCTGAAGTTATTCTTGGATGAAAATATAATTCGTATTACTGCGACATGTACCAATATTTACATCAAGTTCGTGGTATTTTTTTCAAGGAACGGGACGGTAAAGAAACAGGTATTATAGAGATCTGAGCTCTCATTGGTTAACTCTGAGACGCTCTACAAAGAATTCATAGAAGTTGTGGGGTAAATGATAGGAACATGTCTGAAGGAACTTTGCATCGTTGTTCTTAACAACACGGGCACTGCACTATCGTATTCATCCGCCTTTACCAGGCAGTGACTTTCTATTAAAATGTCCTCCCCTGCACGGCAATTTAATGTGCGTAGGGGTACAGGTTGCGACGTAGAAACGACGGCATATGGAAGTTTGGGTCTGATCGGGAGTTGCACATGGATAGCCAAAATAGTGAAGGAGACCGCTCGCGTAAAGCGAGGTTCGAGTCGCGGTCCGTCATAGATTTTCTCTGCCGTCATTCCTTTATATAGCTGATGGTTGTTCGCATTCGCAACTGCGAATACATTGCAATGTTCTTCTTAACAACACTTCTCTGCCCCCATAATGCAGCTGCATGCTTGTAGTGTATGCTGTCACCGCAGTAGCTCCAAGCATTGAAGGGGGCTATAAAAATTACCTTTGGAATAAATTGCGATTTGTATCGATTCATAATTTCAGTAATGGATTTTTGTAAAGTTTTTCCTTCTTGATCGAGAGATGAGAAGTTTGTGTTATTTTTATCGGCTCGTGTTTGTATATAATATATGTGTTAGCTTTGTACGTTCATCACGAAAAAAAATGAACATCCGCTCTTCTCCTGTCTAAGTTTCATCTTTCTTGTTGCTCAAGTTCTGTAAGCTGTGTATTAAATTCGGTATCCTAGTTAGTCGAATAATTAATGTTATCATCATCTATACTGCCGCGTCTCACTTCAGTTCTCTCACCTAACAAAGCCCTTTTATGGTTTTATTTATTTATTTATAGAAACTCATTTCGGGCTTAAAACAGGAGAGGCGTAAAACGGCAAATGACCAAAAGCGTATCGCTTTCTACCGTGGCATATTTGTTTAAATGAAATTAAAGTATCCCTAGGACATTTCGTGCCGATCAGTTTTCGATAGTTTAGGTAATATTGTTATAAGAATTGCAGTAAGTTGATCGGTCACTCGCAGTCTAACAAGGGCGTGAACCAATTTTCTCACTGGTCTGACACGAAAGCAGAGGAATGGGGCGTCTTTGAAGTAAAAAAGTGCAAAATGAATGTTGTACTACATCATTCGCACTGAATTGTAATGTTTATTAAATTATATTTCTGGCCCCATCTTCACTGAAGCTTGCTTCCCCGTAAAAGACATAGAATCTTAACAACAGATAGCGGTTCCACTTGAGATTGCAGAGCGCTTCACACCTAAATTACATGTACGTTACCTCCATAGTTAAAACGTTGTCAGCTCTGCCTCTGCCACAGTTTTATTTTAAACGGCTAACTTAAATTAGACGACGAAACACTACATAAACATGTGTAGATAGCTAACCAGTGAGGGGTTGGGCTGTCTTGTTACCTGAGTACAGTGCTCTCCGAGTTCGGGTAAGGGTTTAACTATTTTCAGCAGACGTCTTGGGGTGCTATTCAGAACTGTGATCATAACTGTTTTTTATGTAGTGAAATTGCGTCCCTCATTATTGCATTTATCTCATAATCCATTATCTGCACAAAAAATATCATTAGGGTGTCCTGTATCTTTCTTTCCCAAATTCGGCAGAACTATACAAGTTTTGTGCTGAGATCTCTCGAAAGATGGGTGCCAACTTCACATATTTTCAGCTATTCAAAATTGTGATCATAATTTTTTTCGCGAAATTTTACAGAACTATTCAAAATTTTTATGGAAGACTATAGAACTACAGCACAACTATCAAGAACTTTGAAGAAATTATACGTTTCTCGAAAGTATGGTGCCAGCTTCGCAAGTACTGAAAATGAGTCACTCATTATAGCAATTATCTCATTAACTATTATCTACAGAAGAATTCTTCGAGAGACATTCAGAATTGTCGTAATTATTTTTTGGTAAATTTGGCAATTAAGTTTTTATAAGATTAAAATTTTCTCGAGTACTATTGTTTCTTTCGCGAAATTCTGCAGAACTATTCAAATTTTGTGTTGAGAACTCTAGAACTATAGCATATCTAATAGGTTCGCAGGAGAGCTTCTGTAAAGTTTGGAAGGTAGGAGACGAGGTACTGGCAGAAGTAAAGCTGTGAGGACGGGGCGTGAGTCGTGCTTGGGTAGCTCAGTTGGTAGAGCATTTGCCCACGAAAGGCGAAGAGCCCGAGTTGGAGTCTCGGTCCGGCACACAGTTTTAAGCTGCCAGGAAGTTTCATATCAGCGCACACTCCGCTGCAGAGCGAAAATCTCATTCTGGTATAACATATCTATCAATAATTCTGAGAAGAATGTACACTCCTGGAAATTGAAATAAGAACACCGTGAATTCATTGTCCCAGGAAGGGGAAACTTTATTGACACATTCCTGGGGTCAGATACATCACATGATCACACTGACAGAACCACAGGCACATAGACACAGGCAACAGAGCATGCACAATGTCGGCACTAGTACAGTGTATATCCACCTTTCGCAGCAATGCAGGCTGCTATTCTCCCATGGAGACGATCGTAGAGATGCTGGATGTAGTCCTGTGGAACGGCTTGCCATGCCATTTCCACCTGGCGCCTCAGTTGGACCAGCGTTCGTGCTGGACGTGCAGACCGCGTGAGACGACGCTTCATCCAGTCCCAAACATGCTCAATGGGGGACAGATCCGGAGATCTTGCTGGCCAGGGTAGTTGACTTACACCTTCTAGAGCACGTTGGGTGGCACGGGATACATGCGGACGTGCAGTGTCCTGTTGGAACAGCAAGTCCCCTTGTCGGTCTAGGAATGGTAGAACGATGGGTTCGATGACGGTTTGGATGTACCGTGCACTATTCAGTGTCCCCTCGACGATCACCAGTGGTGTACGGCCAGTGTAGGAGATCGCTCCCCACACCATGATGCCGGGTGTTGGCCCTGTGTGCCTCGGTCGTATGCAGTCCTGATTGTGGCGCTCACCTGCACGGCGCCAAACACGCATACGACCATCATTGGCACCAAGGCAGAAGCGACTCTCATCGCTGAAGACGACACGTCTCCATTCGTCCCTCCATTCACGCCTGTCGCGACACCACTGGAGGCGGGCTGCACGATGTTGGGGCGTGAGCGGAAGACGGCCTAACGGTGTGCGGGACCGTAGCCCAGCTTCATGGAGACGGTTGCGAATGGTCCTCGCCGATACCCCAGGAGCAACAGTGTCCCTAATTTGCTGGGAAGTGGCGGTGCGGTCCCCTACGGCACTGCGTAGCATCCTACGGTCTTGGCGTGCATCCGTGCGTCGCTGCGGTCCGGTCCCAGGTCGACGGGCACGTGCACCTTCCGCCGACCACTGGCGACAACATCGATGTACTATGGAGACCTCACGCCCCACGTGTTGAGCAATTCGGCGGTACGTCCACCCGGCCTCCCGCATGCCCACTATACGCCCTCGCTCAAAGTCCGTCAACTGCACATACGGTTCACGTCCACGCTGTCGCGGCATGCTACCAGTGTTAAAGACTGCGATGGAGCTCCGTATGCCACGGCAAACTGGCTGACACTGACGGCGGCGGTGCACAAATGCTGCGCAGCTAGCGCCATTCGACGGCCAACACCGCGGTTCCTGGTGTGTCCGCTGTGCCGTGCGTGTGATCATTGCTTGTACAGCCCTCTCGCAGTGTCCGGAGCAAGTATGGTGGGTCTGACACACCGGTGTCAATGTGTTCTTTTTTCCATTTCCAGGAGTGTATATTTCCCGAAAGTTAGGAGCCAACTTCACCAGAGTGTTGTATGGGTGTGGCGAGACATGATCCTCCAGCCTATTGCCTGGTCCCACAGTCAAAGTTTAGGCTTCGGTGACGGGTCCTTCTTTCAGGACAATAATGCATGGCGCCTGTCTCCTGAAAGTCTTCCTCCACAATACGGGAACCAACCCATTGGAATGGACTGCAGTATCTGCTGTCATGAACCCGACTGTGCTCCCGTGGGACCATGTGAGACTTGCAGCGCATCGTTGAAGGAACCCTGCTCACATACTGGGTGACGTAACAAGGACTCTCGTTGAGGAGTGGGAAAGGGTCGAGTGCCGCCTTGTGGACGCCATGCTGAGCAGCATACAAGCATGTTACAGTGCAATGGGTGGAGCTGTTGTGTTCACGAAATAGGCTTGTTGCCCAGTGGAAAGATGACAGGAAGACGATCCCTTACGACATAAAGTAGTGATACGTACTGAGATAGCTTACTATGCGCACAATAACTAATCAGCTCTGTCATGCAACAGATCAGGTAGGAAGAGACAGCACAGGTAAGTAATACTTAATACAATTTATTAGCAGAATTTTGCGTAATACTTAACTACAGTACAAAGGTGAGACGTGGCCATGTGATTAAAAGTTCACTCCAGAAAACGATGACAAAACTGTGCTGTATTGTGGGTCTGCCCCTACTCTGACAGCAACCCACATTACAGCCAAGCTAAGTAAGTAGCCGTCTTCTCAGTTGGCGACACACGACATTGGTCATGACACGCTCGCCCACCAGACAACAGCTCGAGCACTGTCAGAGGTCACTGCCCCCACAGACCTTTTCCTTGTCTGGGTTGTATCTTGGTGGCCAGGCTGTTTCCAGGCCAGTGCACAGGTACCGAAGGGCCATTCCACTCCGCGTGGGCTTCCTGGGCCACGCGCTCAACGCAGTCACTTTTCATCAATAAGGTGCTCACTCCGGAGAAATAGCTACACCGTTATCGCGGTTCATTTCTGTCCCCACATCCCGGATTTTCCAACATGGCCGTATCTTGTAGAAAACGTGACCCTGACGTGGCGACCAATCTTTGGACTTGTAATGTATTTCTGTTTCATATCACCAACAGCTTTGTCGAACTTAGCTTCTGGACTGAGACTTCGATAGTTCCCTTCATCGCTGTGATTCTCGCGCACTGGGCGCCAGTATTCTTAGAAATGAACTCCCTTGAACTTGTGCGACTTTTTTGGCCTCCTACCATAGTAACTGATCAATGTTCATTTTCAAGATGATTTCTTTTGGTTTATTGAGACTCGACCGGCCATCTGCCTCAGTGGCTTTTCAGCGTTAATTTTCAAGAAGAATTGTCTAGGTTTAATGACTAGTTACAAACCAAGTATTTCCGGAAAATACTGCGAAAATTTGAAATCAATAACCTGTAAGTTCATTGTTCACGTGGGCTTTATTTCTTGAGGTACTACGGACTCATACAATAAAGTGAACTATGAACTAGGCGTATGACAAGTCTGCCGGCAATGACAGCGTGCAGACCGCGGCACTGTCGGCCACAGCGAGTCAGACTTTGGAGTCAGTGGTTCTGAATGGAGCTGTGCGTCCGCGGTCAGCGGGCGAATGTTTGTTTGCGAACCGTTTGCGTGATTTCAGGTGGAAGCAGGACATAGTCCCTGCTATGAGCGGCCTTTGTAGCATCAGACCATTAACTATGGCGGCCTGATAGGACTATTTCAGTGACGTATGGCGGAAGCATAACATAGTCCAATACGTGCGTCCTCTAGGGCGTCAGGCCATAGCTGTGTGGCGTCACACTGGTGACTTGTCTTCCCAAGTAGTACCCTCTCTATGTACGTCTGCATATAGTATGTAATGGTGGACGCAGCAGCAAGAACACCGTATCGAATGTTACCCAGCGGAAAATGGGCATCTCACATGTGTGCAAGGATATGTACGGATAAAATCTTCTCAGGCGATCAGCCGAGTGGCGGTGTAGTCTTAGTGACACGACAGCGCCACCACTGGACTGATCACGCAGAATATTTCATCACTGGAATACTCAGAGAAAGCCCACAATAACAAAGATATTCACTATGAAAAGGATTGCCTTCATTTTGGTTATTGTTCTGCTTTTAGGCCTATTTCACAGTAAAGTTATTTTTCTTTATTTCACATGGCTAGGTCTTTCACTTCTTGCTCTCCTTCAGAGTGAGTCGATACACTTTCTCGGATATGCAGGTCGTTCAGAACGTTTTGGAGCAGTTTACGAACTCTGCATTCTGATCAACGTAAGAGTGTTGCCCACGGTATACACCGATCTGAAAACCAGCATTTTTTTCGCAAGTTAAATGACGCACCCTTCGGCCAAAATAATAAAATTCCGTCAGCGAAACCCGGAACTGCCGACAGCACTCCACCCCGAGACACCACGCCTCCTCCCGTCCACAAGAGTCCGCGATCGACTCCCAGATTTCGCGAGTTAAGAGCAACTTCCGACATTTCTTAAACATTCAGACATCTTAACCGATCTACATTTACATCTACACTGAAGCGCCAAAGAAACTGGTGCAGGCATGCCTATTCAAATACAGAGACATGTAAGCAGGCAGATTACGGCGCTGCGGTCGGCAGCGCCTATATAAGACAACAAGTGTCTGGCGCAGTTGTTAGATCGGTTACTGCTGCTACAATGGCATGTTATCAGGATTTGAATGAGTTTGAACGTGGTGTTATAGTCGGCGCACGAGCGATGGGACACAGCATCTCCGAGTCAGCGAGGAAGTGGGAATTTTCCCATACGATCATTTCATGAGTGTACCGTGAATATCAGGAATCCGGTAAAACATCAAATCTAAGACATCACTGCGACCGGAAAAAGATGCTACCAGAATGAGACGACTGAAAAGAATCCTTCAACATGACAGAAGTGCAAGCCTTCCGCAAACCGCTGCAGATTTCAATGCTGGGACATCAACAAGTGTTAGCGGGCGAAACATTCAACGAAATCTCATCGATATGGGCTTTCGGAGCTGAAGGCCCACACCCTTGATGTCTGCACGGCACAAACCTTTACGGCTCGCCTGGGCCCCTCAGCACCGATATTGGACGGTTGGTGACTGGCAACGTGTCTGGTTCGACGAGTCTCGTTTCAAATTGTATGCAGCGGATAGACGTGTAAGGGTATGGAGACAACGTCATGAATCCATGGGGCCTGCATGTGAACAGCAGACTGTTTAAGCTGGTGGAGGCTCTGTAATGGTGTGGGGCGTGTGTAGTTGAAGTGATATGGGATCCCTGATACGTCTAGATGCTACTCTGACAGGTGACACGCATGTAAGCATCCTGTCTGATCAGTTGCATATATTCATGTCCATTGTGGATTCCGGGCAATTATAGCAGGACAATGTGACACTCCACACGTCCAGAATTGCTACATAGTGGCTCCAGGAACACTCTTCTGAGTTTAAACACTCCGATGGCCACCAGACTCCTCAGAAATCAACATTATTGACCATATCTGGGATGCCTTGCTACGTGCTGTTCAGAAGAAATCTCCACCCCCTCGTCCTCTTACAGATTTACGGACGTCCCTGCAGGATTCATGGTGTCAGTTCCCTCCAGCACTACTCCAGACATTAGTCGAGCCCATGCCACGTCGTGTTGCGGCACTTCTGCGTGCTCGCGGGGGCCCTACAAGATATTAGGCAGGTGTACCAGTTCCCATGGCTCCTCAGTGTACATGCATACTCCTCAACCCAGCGCACAAGGAATGTCGTAGGATACCTTGTACCACTACTAGACATTCCCTTCCCTGTACCACTCACAAATGGAGTGAGGGAGAACCACCGTCTGTATACCTCCGTATGAGCCCTAATTTCTCTTATCTTGTATTGGTAGTCCTTAGGCGAAATGTACGTTGGCGCCAGTAGAATCCTTCTGCACCCAGCCGCAAATGCCGGTTCTCTGAACTTTCTCAATAGTGTTCTACGAAACGAACGTAGTCTTCCCTCCAGTGATTCCCATATGAGTTCAAGGAGCACTTCCGTAACACTTCCGCGCTGAATGTAATAGCACGCTTCTGAATTACTTTTACGTCTTCCTTCAATCCGAGCTGGTGTGGATCCCAAGCACTCGATCAGTACTCAAGAATGAGACGGACTATTATTCTATATGCATTCCCCTTTATATGAGGGATGTTTAATAAGTAATACAACACTTTTTTTTAGAAATCACATTGGTTTCCAGAATGAGATTTTCACTCTGCAGCGGAGTGTACGCTGTTATGAAACTTTCCTGGCAGATTAAAACTGTGTGCCCGACCGAGACTCGAACTCGGGACCTTTGCCTTTCGCGGGCAAGTGCTCTACCAACTGAGCTACCTAAGCACGACTCACGTCCCGTCCTCACAGCTTTACTTCTGCCAGTATCTCGTCTCCTACCTTCCAAACTTCACAAAAGCTTTCCTGTGAACCTTGCAGAACTAGCACTCCTGGAGGAAAGGATATTGCGGAGACATGGCTTAACCACTGCCTGGGGGATGTTTCCAGAATGAGATTTTCGCTCTGCAGCGGAGTGTGCTCCTTTGCCCGCGAAAGGCAAAGGTCCCGAGTCGTAACGAAAAACACCTTTGTTTTAATGATTGTCACTTCAATTCACGCATCATTCCTGTCGCACTATTTCCCCTATTTCGCGATAATACAAAACAAGCCGCCCTTCTTTGAACTTTCTCAATATCATCCGGCAGTCCCACCTGATGCGGATCCCACACCGCACAGCAATACTCCAGAATAGGGAGGACAGGCGTAGTGTAAGCAGTCTCTTTAGTAGACCTGTTGCACCTTCTAAGTGTTCTGCCAATGAATCGCGGTGTTTAGGTTTCTCTACTCACAACATTAGCGATGTGATCGTTCCAACTTAGGTTACTTGTAATTGTAATCCCTATGTATTTAGTTGAATTTAGAGCCTTCATATTAGGATGACTTATCGTGTAATCGAAATTTAGCAGATTTCTTTTAGTATTTATGTGAATAACTGAATTCCAGAGCTTCAAATGGTTCAAATTGCTCTGAGCACTGTGGGACTTAACATCTGAGGTCATCAGTCCCCTTGAACTTAGAACTACTTAAACCTAACTAACCTAAGGACATCACACACATCCATGCCCGAGGCAGGATTCGAACCTGCAACCGTAGCGGTAGCGCGGTTCCTGACTGAAGCGCGTAGAATCGCTCGGCCACAACGGCCGGCTATTTAGCATCAATTCCCACTTTTCGCACCACACAGATATCTTATCTAAATCATTTTACAATTCATTTTGGTCATCTGATGACTTTACAAGACGGTAAATGAGAGTACCATCTGCAAATAATCTAAGAGGGCTACTCAGATTGTCTCCTACGTCGTTAATATAGATCAGGAACAATAGAGGGCCTATAACACTTCCTTGGGGAACGTCGGATATTACTTCTGTTTTTCCCGATGACTTTCCGTCTATTACTACGAATTTTGACCTTCCTGACAGAAAATCACGAATCCAGTCGACATTCCATAGGCACGCAGTTTGGCCAGAAGGCGCTTGTGAGGAATGGTGTCGAAAGCTTTCTGGAAATCTAAAAATATAGAATCAATTTGACATCCCCTGTCGATAGCACTCATTACTTCAAGAGTATAAAGAGCTAGTTGTGTTTCGCAACAACGATATTTTCTGAATACGTGCTGACTTTGTGTCAGTAAATCGTTTTCTTCGAGATACTTCATAATGTTCGAATACAGTATATGTTCCAAACCCTACTGCAAATCGAAGTTAGTGATATGGACCTGTAATTTAGCGGATTACTCCTATTTCCCTTTTTGGGTATTGGTGTGACTTGAGCAATTTTCCCGTCTTTAGGTGCAGAACTTCCTGTGAGCGAGCGGTTGTATATAATAGCTAAATATGGAGCTATTGCAGCTGCATACTCTGAAAGGAACCTAACTGGTATACAATCTGGAGAGCAAGCCTTGCTTTATTAAGTGATTTCAACTACTTAGCTACATCGAGGATATCTATTTCTATGTTTCTCATCTTGGCAGTAGTTTTTGATTGGAGTTTCGGAAAACCGTGTTTAATAACTCTGCTTTTGTGGCAGTGTCATCAGTGACTTCACCATTGTTATCACGTAGTGATATGCTATTCATTTTGTGAACACAACCTACGACCAGCTTAGAAACAGAAGTGATGACACTTTCTGCAGGACCCGACCATCATTTTGCAGAACAATGCTCAAACACGTACAGTGCAAGCTGTTACTGATTAGTTTGACTGATGGGGCTGCTAAGTGCTATATCACCTACTGCACTCCCCTGACTTAAGCCCTCGTGAGTTCAACTCGATTTCTTAACTGAAGGAAACACTTCACGTCATTCGCTTCAAAACTGCTACAAATTCGTTGGGCAACAGACCGCGCCACTCGAACTGTCAACACAACTGGCACTGCTAAGAGTATCCTACAACTTCCACATTGCTGGCAACGGGTTATACACAATGCTGGTGACTACTTTGAAGGTCAGCAAAACTTTGAAAGACGTATCTATTTTGTAAGAGCTGTAAATAAATCGTTGCCACTATTAAAGTTCCAACCCTCGTAGTTGCTTCGCTCAATGAGACAGAAGTGTAAGACATTCTGTCGTCACCACCGAGCGCTGATCATTACTTAACCATCAATAACGCCCTGATTTCCAGGCTCTCGCAGAGACTGGAGAAACTGCTCAGCACTGAAGAGTTAGGCGATCGCACCCCATCGGAGCTACTTTCCCTACTGGGTACCTTAAGCTACGGCCACAGTGGCACCGACAACGGTCGTCAGACACTGTCGCCAGAGGCCGCCCGACAGCGTGATCACAGTGCGTCCGATCTCCTTCCTCACTTTGGATCAAAGGAGGTTAGGTTAGGTTAGGTTACAATTTATTCTATGTATGAAGTAGGTAAGATTTTACCCTCTTAGGATGGGTTGGATACCAAGACACCTCTGTGCTTGAATACGAGTACTGCATAACGGCTTCTGCTATTAAGGGGGCGCTGAATTCATCTAAATGAGCCTTCCTGTCTCGTAAAGACCATGGCGAATACTATACACTCTGTCTTCAGTTATCGGAATAAACGGACAATTTTTTCGAATATATGAGATGACGGGAGAGGGGTTCTGTTACATACTCGATATAATTCGTAGTGACCTTGAAAAGGAAGTTCTAAACACTATGCTTCGATATATTTACTTACAGTTGTGCAGACGTACGTCAATTGACCAATGACTGTCATTTTCCACGCGAGTGAAAGACAAGCATGAAATGTAGCATAAGATACTCTGAAAATTTATGCACTTAAAAGAGGAAATACAACCGTACACCACATTTGCAAATCACTTCATATTAGCAGAATCACTACCCTACTCTGTGTGGCTGGTCCCAGCGGACGTTCGAGTCCTCTCTCGGGCATGGATGTGTGTGTTTGTCCTTAGAATAATTTAGGTTAAGTAGTGTGTAAGCTTTGTGACTGATGACCTTAGCAATTAAGTCCCATAGGATTTCACACACATTTGAACATTTGAACTACCCTACTGGCACAAAACGTCTGTAATGATAATTTGTAGACAACTAGTGACAGCCTACCACAAAAAAGATCCAATACAGTAGCTGTAAGCATGTCAGATACGCCAACCTCTTCACTTGAACACATTAATCTCTGAGCTTATAATGTATGCCTAAAATTTGCAATAAAGATTTTACCTATTTGAGGTTTCAAGTAAACCTACGTTTTCAGTTGACAGATTACGAACTATATCCCGATTCTGATATTTTCATCGTCAGGATGCTACAAACTCACTGTTTCTTAGAGTAAACTTGTTGGTTTCTCACGCTCCATTTTTCGTGCGCGAGAACGTCGGTGGATTTGACAGAAGAAAACAAACTGATTTGAATTCGACCGACTGTCGTCCGAAGCCTGTACGTTCGGGAGGTAAGACCGGATAGCTGACGTGCATCTGTTCGCTTGCGTCGCAACAGTTTGGCCACAGCCTCAGGCAGACAACACACTCACCGCGCTACAAGCAGAGACTGCCGAGCCAACCGCGCAAGTTGCTGCACTGCGGACGCAGACAAATCGGTCGCTGATCTCGTCACCACCACTCACCTGGAAAGCGCAGCATCTCACCTTTGTCGGCAGGTCTTTGCTGGTACCAGCGACGGTACTGATGCGAGGTGCGAGAGTTTAACCCGCCGTGCGAAAAGGGAAACTCAGCAGGAAGACAGTGGCTCCCCAGATGGCAATCGTCGACTGTTTGTAACAGAACGTGGCACAAAGTGGCAGTTTCTGGTAGACGCGGCTGCTGACTGGTCATGCTATCCCTCTGCCTGTCCGCCACGTCGCAACGTTGATAACTGCCAGGCTCTCGCCGGAAGCGGTTCTACAGTTGCTACGAATGTTTGTGTCACTTTAATGCTGAATTTAGGCCTACGGCGAAAATTTGAATGGCAGTTCGTCATAGCGGAAGTGACGCACTCAATACTCGGAGCGGATATTTTATCTTTTTACGGACTCCTGCTTGGCAACGGCCTTGCCGCAGTGGCTACACCGGTTCCCGTGAGATCACCGAAGTTAAGCGCTGTCGGGAGTTGTCGGCACTTGGATGGGTGACCATCCAGGCCGCCATGCGCTGTTGCCATTTTTCGGGGTGCACTCAGCCTCGTAATGCCAACTGAGGAGCTACTCGACCGAATAGTAGCGGCTTCGGTCAAGAATACCATCATAACGACCGGGAGAGCGGTGTGCTGACCCCACGCCCCTCCTATCCACATCCTCCTCTGAGGATGACACGGCGGTCGGATGGTCCCGATGGGCCACTTGTGGCCTGAAGACTGAGTGGTTTTTACGGACTCCTGATTAACCTCCACCACCGACTCCTTCTTGACACTACCACCAACCTAGCAAGTCGAGCAGGAGTGCATTGTGTGGAAGACACAGCAGTACGGATGATTACTAGTGATTCTTTGTTCAGAGGGCTCCTCAGACGGTTTCCGGAGATCACATGTAAGGCTCATACACAGGCACCAGTGCACCAATCGACGGTGCATTATACAGGGCGTTTCAAAAACAATATACGTATTACAAAACATTATTTCGTCCAAACTATCGATCGCTGCGTCTCGGCTCGGCTATTGGAGAAACGAATACACTGTCTAGTTTATATTAATCGACGCTAGATGTCAGCTGTTTTCTGTTTTGCTGGATAACCTACATACGTTTAAAATGGCTACTCCGGAGCGGAAATCATTTTGTGTTCTCGAGTTTGCGAAGTGCAATTCCGTGATTACAGTGCAAACACGTTTCAGGTTGAGATACCAAATTGATCCTCCGAATGGGTGGAACATTCGCTGATGGTATCGACAGTTTCTAGATACAGGGTGTGTATGTTAAGGAAAGGTGTTGTGCCATATCCCGACCATCTGTTTACGGCCCATTCTTCTTTGATGGAAACACGTTTAACGGTCAGCGGTATCTATGCCACAAAACTGGTTGTTTCCGAGGCTGCACGAAGACAACTTCATTTTTCAACCGAGCGAGGTGGCGCAGTGGTTAGACACTGGACTCGCATTCGGGAGGACGACGGTTCAATCCCGCGTCCGGCCATCCTAATTTAGGTTTTCCGTGATTTCCCTGAATCACTCCAGGCAAATGCCGGGATGGTTCCTCTGAAAGGGCACGGCCGACTTCCATCCCCATCCTTCCCTAATCCGATGAGACCGATGACCACGCTGTCTGGTCTCCCTCCCCAAACAACCAACCAACCATCATTTTTCAACAAGACAGAGCACCGCCTCACTGGGGTCGCCGAGTGCGTGAACGTTTGAATAAAACTCTACCAAGGAGCTGGCGCGTCTCAGCTGGGCTCCACGGTCACTGGATTTGACACCCTCTGACTTCTTCCTGAGGGGTTTCGTTAAAGACAACGTTTATGTACCGCCACTCCCACAGAACCTGGAAGACATGAAGAACCGGATCCGTACTGCCATAACATCAGTGACAAAGGACATGCTTGCCCGAGTATGGGAGGAATTTCAGTATCGATGTCTTATTGTTCGTGTCGCTGATGGAGGACATATTGAACATCTGTAATCTGAACTTGAGAGGTTTGTAAATATGTGTGTAAAGTTTCATATTCGTATGTCTTAAAGTTTAGTAAATATATGCACTCGAAATACGTACATTCTTTTTGAAACACCCCGTATTTTGACTACACCTGGATCACCACTTCATCCTCGATCGCACCGCTTGACACCGCAGAAACTGAAGATATGAAGATAGTTAAGCAGGAATTCTCCTCAATGCCTGGGCGAGGAATCTGCTGCTCATCGAGCAGTACAACTACATGTGTAACCTCTCCACTACTTTTTTTTGTTACTGTATGGAATTTACACAATTTTACGGAACCATATACGAACTGAACTGTAACTGATCTGATGGCAGCTTGACTTTGTATCAAATGCGCAACGGAAGTAAAACGTTTATCTAGCCGTAATTAAAATTTCCACTTATCTCGCCTCTTGACAACGTTTTCGCAAATTTCTCGAAAGCACAACAGCAAACAGCAAGCAGGCAACAGCGAAGCTATATTCTTGTTTCTAAATTCATATTCAAACTGTTCCATGTGGTAATGCGTAATGACAAACAGTGGGGTGGGAAGAGTCACTATCTATGAAATGATATTCCAAGACAACGATTTTAGAATGAAATAGTATATTCAAAAACACAGATTGAAACTTCACGTGATCTTCACACATAACATGGGTCTGAACAATACTGTGCTTAACAAGGTGAACAATGATTCAAAAAGGAGGTGGAAAGTTAGTAGAGAATTTCTATAAAAATGAAACAGCTTATCAGTTGATATCTTAATGCCTGACTCAGGGAAGTGGAGTGGTCTGTCTGTCAGCTCTGAGCAACTTAACTGGCTCACAATAATCGTTCCTAGCTGCGTAGCGCTGTAGGCTTACCTCAAACTTCTTCTCTTCAAAAATAATATTATTCAAAATTTATATTCCTTTCACGTTTCATTGCTTACATCATGTTCATTCTTGCTGTCCTTTCTTCATCTAACAGATACAATCACAAGTCCACACAGCACTATTAAAACGTCCACCACACTTGAACTAAGAATCTATCAGAGTGCACATAGGCAAAGAGTGAGCCGGGAAATGACCATAGATTGTTTAGCAGTAACGTAACTTGCTCTGTCTCTGACGCGCACATCATTGATGTACACAACCAAATGACATGACCACCTTACACACGTGGCCCCAAAAAAAGAGTAATGGGCGGCTTCCACATAGTGATTACAGACAACTCAATGCCAGAACCATTTCAGATCGATATCCAGTACCGCGTGTTGAAGACATTACGTTCAGTGTCCAGAGTAAGCACACCTTTTCTACGTTGTACTTAGTTCGTGCCTTCTATCTTATACCTGTGGCGTCAGACGACGTTGCTAAGATCGATATCTGCACACCGTTCGGCCTCTTCGAATTCACCTGAATGCCTTTTGGATTCTGTAATGCTGCCCAAACATTTCAGTTGTTCACGGATGAAGTCATACATGACTTAGACTTTTGTTACATGTGCATCGACAACGTCCTGGTCATGTCAAACTCGGAGGCAGAACACGTCACACTTAGGACAGATCTTCACCCGTCTACGTGCACACTGCCTGCTCATCAACTCATCAAAGTGTGTCTTCGGAGCAGCTGAAATTCAGTTCCTAGGCTACACTACCAATACACAAAACATACGGCCACTGCAAGAGAAAGTATACGCTATACTTAATTTTCCACAGCGTGCAACAGTTAAAGAATTAAAACGATTTCTTGGCGTAACCAATTTTTGCCGGCGGTTTTTCACAATCGTGCCCTCCTAGCTGCACCACTGAACGAATTCTTGCATGGTTGACCAAAGCCAAAGAATAAACTCCAGTAGAGTAGTAAGGCTGAGTTGGCATTCACCAAGCTGAAACTGCCATTGCACAGGCAGCACTATTAGCACACAGAATTCCGCAGGCGCCCCACGCCCTGACGGTCGATGCGCCTGCCACTGCAACAGCAAACTGACCACCACTGGCAGCCCTTTAGCCTGTTTCAGTAAAAAGTTATCGCCATCCCAGCAGATTGGTCCACCTACGACCGTGAACTGTCTGCTGCCTATGCCGCTATCAAAAATTTCGTCACATCTCAGAGGGGCAGCAGTTTACTCTCGTCGGAGATCACAAGCCACCAACATATACTTTCCGCCAGCATCCTGAGAACGCGTCACCTCGTCAGCTGCGACATCTCGGCTATAGTGGACAGTCCACTACCAATATTGTTCACGTTGGTGGAGAACCGAACGCGTCAGCTGACGCTCTCTCTCTCTCTCTCTCTCTCTCTCTCGGATTGAAGAGATTACTGGTGCTGTTCATTCTGAAGCTCTCGCCAGTGAGCTGCGAGGTTTGTTGGTGCAACCATCAGACCTACAACTCCGCCGTATTACGGTGCCACCGTCACCTGCGCTGCTGTATTGTGACATCACCACTAATAAGCCATTTGTGACTATTGACTTTCGCCTCTTTACATAACATGTCGCACCCTGGAGCACCAGCGACTACCAGCACGGTGAAGCGAGCTCTTGTGGGGCCACACACAAGCAAATATTGCAAGTAATATGGGCAGCAATGTGCGGCCTGTCAGTGGAAAAAAAAAAGCCGGCACATTAGGTCACCTCTTGGCAAGTTTCTTCTTTAAAAAAAATGTTCAAATGTGTGTGAAATCTTATGGGACTTACCTGCTAAGCTCATCAGTCCCTAAGCTTACACACTACTTAACCTAAATTATCCTGAGGACAAACACACACACCCATACCCGAGGGAGGACTCAAACCTCCGAAGGACCAGCCGCGCAGTCCATGACTGCAGCGCCAGAGACCGTTCGGCTAATCCCGCGCGGCTTCTTCTCCCGAATCATACATTTGAACATGTCTACCTAGACCCCGTAGGACCTCTCCCACCACCAGAAGGACACATCTACTGCGTTGCAGCCATCGACCAGTTTACATACTGACCTTAGGTGTTCCCAGTCGTCGACATTACCACCGAAACTGTCACAACTGCGTTCCTCCTTGGATGGATCGCCCGTTTCGATGTGCCTTGACAGGGGAAGACAATTTGAGTCACAGCTCTTCAAAGCAGTGCCGGCCGGGGTTGCCGAGTGGTTCTAGGCGCTTCAGTCTGGAACCGCGAGACCGCTACAGTCGCAGGTTGGAATCCTGCCTCGGGCATGGATGTGTGTGATGTCCTTAGGTTAGTTAGGTTGAAGTAGTTCCAAGTTCCGGGGGCCTGGTGACCTCAGCAGTTAAGTCCCATACTCCTCTGAGCCATTTGAACAATTTTTTTGTTCAAAGCAGTCGCCATCCTACTGGGTATGAAGCCTGTCAGAATTACAGCTTACCACCCGGCAGGAAATAGTTTAGTTCAACACATGCACCACCAACTGAAAGTGTTGCTTCGATGTCACGACTCACAGCAGTGGACACAGCAGTTGCCCTTCGTCCTCCTGGTTCTCTGTGCATTGCTGAAAGAAGACCCCCAAGCAAAACTTGTTTATGGCTAGCCGATACGACTGTCTGGCGAGTTCTTTGCCAATGTTGCACACGACTGTATTGACCCCTCAGATTTTGTACAAAAGCTGGCTATACAAATCCGGCAACTATGCCCCGCTGCTCCAGGGAATCACCAGATCCGTCGCCCTTTTGTTTATGACTAGCTATGGGAGTGACACTATGTCTTTGTACAGCATGACGCAGTACGCAAGCCACTGCAGCCACCCTACGATCGACTTTACTGTGTCACCAGCAGGGAAGACAAGATATTCACGCCGTTTACAAGGAGCTCCAAAAACCGGATTTTGTAAACCGATTTCCCAATACCGCTTCTGGGTGGTCATGTAAATACTTCAAAATCTATCCTGGAAAACCACTTCTAAGGTACCAGTTTCCAAGTTCTGCAATCGATTTCCGCTCCCATGTACATGCAGCCGGTTCTGCAACGTGCTTGGGATGTCTGGTTTCATCTTGTTTTTAAAAATTTTCAGGTAAATATTGGTGGAGTCGCTTTTTGTGTGGTGAAGGATATGTAGAAATATTAAGACTATGTCATAAACTGTAACAGCTGTTTTCCAGACGCCGTTTTTAACTGGGGTAGAAAATCTGCTTCAGACCTTAGCATATAAACACGACAGTGAAAAACTGTTTCCGAAATTTGGTTGTCATCTTTTGGGAGATGCGTCGCATGTAAATGCAGTGATTCAAAATTGATGTGTTGGACATGCCAGCCACCATCACGGTCAACAGGCACTACTTTCTGGGCAGCCTACACTGGTACGGAGTCATTGTCACACACCGTGGACTCAACGTACGCTCCGACCATTCCACAGATCATCCGCAATGGACGTGGGAGGCTCCAATATGCCAGTAAGAGCCTGTGCACGACACTTTGTTACCCGGTTCAGACAACATGCCCGATTCAACAGAAAATATCGTTGGCACTAAGGGGGAAGTGGTGAAGTATAATGCTACGTGCTAGTGATGACTATTTTTTCTGTAATGATTATCTATGGCGCAGATGCTGACTTATGTTTTCTCTTTGTTCTTATAATTTTATGTTGTGTTATTGAATGACCTATTTAATGGAGTTGTAAGAGTTCAGGTTTAGTTTTTGAGTTGCAATAAAGCTAATTATCTAGCCCTGCAACAACTTCAGAAGAAAAATGATGACTTGTGAATTTTTTTAACATCATCACGGGTGACGAGACTTTGTGTTATCAGTATGAATCTACCACAAAACGAAGAAGTGCAAAAATTTAAATGGAGAGTCAATGCTTTGACAACATAACATGTTACGTGGTTAAGCGCAGATGAAAAACTGAAGCAGATGCAGTGCCCATTATGTCTGTATGGTCCTTGAATATGGAGTTATAACTCCAAAACGTGCTGACTGTAATTAGAGAATAAAATTATTAACTATAATCCCTAAGCTAGAAGTTACAGTGATGGACATCACATGGCTAAGTATCTATTAATATCGAGTATCTTTTCTTCTGTATAGCAATGAAAATTTGATATTGTAGTTAGTACTGTAGTGGGCTAATAAATTATTAATTTATTCTTAAAGAAAACTTAGATATTTCAGTATTAATAGCTAAAAACATATTCACCTTACAAAATGTAATATTGGGAAAAAAGTAAATTTTATGAAACAGTTTATTTAAAATATGTCTTTGTTCTCTGCTGATCTTGACATCACATGTGTAATTATTTGTATTAATCTTTCTTCATCATGATATATATTTAACATAAATTTTAATAATACCTAAAATTGTATGCACTGTTGTGATGTTCTATATGTAAATGTATCTTTCATTGCATCAGCAGTAATGGGTAAATTGTTGAGTATCTGTGGTGAGTGGTGGAAGTAACAAGCTGCAGTTTATCTGGCATAAATAAATGAAGAAAATTTACAGGATAAGTACATTGCACTTTTCTTTATTTCAAATAGTAGAAAGCTAAAATCTGGATACAAATCCAATGAAAACTATTAAGACACAACCCTTCGCCTTCTGGAATGAATGAGAATGACTTAACAGGTTGACGAAGAATCATATGCATCAAGGTAGGTATCAACACAGTAGTGTATGGTTTGCCACTTTAAGAACTATTTTCCTGTCTTATGCAGGTAACTCTTTCATTATTTAGAGTACAGTGCTATGCCTGAAATGATATTTAAATTTACATCTTATAAGTGATCAAGAACATAATAATGTGTAAGCAAAAGTACCCTGCAACTTTGTAACAACATTCACGTAGAAGATATAGTATTATGACACAGAAAGATTATTTTTGGAACACTTACAATATGTTGTTCTGAGGTGTACATTTAATTCTTTGTCATCATTTACAAGTATGGTCTCGATCTTGTTGCATGATGATGACAAGAACCAATGTGTAATCATAGCAATTTTTTGTCTTAGTACATATTTGTCTTTTGATAGAAATATTAATAGATGAAACTGCTGCTTGAACTCATGTTGAAAGGATGAGGTTTATAGGAAATTCAGTAACAGGACTACTCACTACAGTTTCTTTAATAATACAAAAACAGTGGCACTTTTTCTTCCTTTCTTGTTGTAACTACAATCAATGATCCAGAGCAATTTTCCTTACTGCGTGCTTTACCTCAGACAGGTCCAGAATATTCAGAAGAGAGATGTCCTGGCTTGCATGTCAGTCATGCTGTTCTCTCTGAACTAGTAGTGTGCATTGAATGGGTATTCTGGATGGTTTGCCATTCTGTAATTGAAGATTGAAAAATATAAATCACAACAAACTAGCTGAAATGGTTTTATTAATAGGGAGGAGGTAAGACATCCTGAGTTACCAGGGTCCATCTCTACTCTGCTAGTGTCATCTTGTAAATGTTGGAAAGACTGTACAGTTCACTGCTCCGGTTCTCCAACCATATATACAGGAGTGCTGAACACTTCTCTTTTAAGTCCCATAGTGCTCAGAACCATTTGAACACTTCCCTTCTGAGGTGGCCACTGACAGCAAACTCCAAAGGACTGAGGTCAGGGTTACTGGAGGGCAAGGCACAGGCCCTGCTCAAACTATCCATCTTGGATCATATTAGCACATTAAATGTCTTCTTATGTCAGCAGAAAAAGTGGCGTTGACACATGATGTGTCTACCATACTCTCCAATAATGGGTAGTGGGTGAAATTTGAGCCCAATTACATGGGGGACTTGCTCTAAAATTTTATATTCCAAACACATTTTTGTTAACAAGCAGAGTATTTTGTACTAAAGTCAGCTGCAGCTGGTAACTACACATTTGCAGTTATCTCAAAAATGGCCTGTTTGATGACCTACATGTACTAGAACATTTTCCTTTCCATTAGCACAAACTTTCACACCTGCTGGCTGTTGCTATTAATTGTGATACCTCGTGTGAACAGCAGGTTATCCAGATATGTACATAATGGGGCAATGTGACACCAAAGATGATCAGAAAGGTCAAGGAACTAGACACCAATTACATGCTTCTGATTATTAAAATAAAGAAAACTCTTCCAGAGAGGCTCACATTATTATAAAAATTGTTATACAAAACAGGAACTGAATCAAGTCCAGTCTTTAAACTTGAAAAAATGCACCTCGCGTCAGTGAAAGTGAAGTGCCCAGAAAGAACAGAGGAAACTATATTATGTTTAATTGGGTTGACACAGTACGTGGCGGTATTTCAATGATTACATAATTGAGGCAAATTTAAAGAAACTTGGTAGTAAGTGCCTGTTTACAAGTATGTCATGACACCCCCTCTGGCCTGATTACACACACTGGTTGTATCCTCTCCTGAGCAAGCTGGCCCACAACTGTTCTGTCTGGTCCTTGGTATCCGGGATACTGACACTGGGATGGAACTGACGTCTGAGCAGATTGCATTGACCTCAGGAGAAATAGCCTGGGATCTTCCTGGTCACAGAACTACACTTCGCTCTTGAGATTACTGCTCGAACCTAGGGGTGTCGAAGGCTTCAATCCGGCCACTCGTCAGCCAGGCTGGTGTGGCAGTATAGGGCAGCAAAAGGAAAGCCCTAGTTTTAAATCTCAAATTTAAGAAATCATTCATGCAGGAGGATAGTACAAACACACTGAGGTTTGACCACCGTGCAGACTCCTGTATGAAGAACATGGTAATAGGCACCTCCGGCACAGAGAAGCAACTGAAAGCGTTGAAAACAAACAAGTTGCCAAGACTGAATGGAATCCCAATTCGTTTTTACATAGAGTACTGTGGCTCTCACCCAGTGCAAATCTCCAAGTGACTGGAAACAAGTGCAATTGACTCCTGTATCTAAGGAGCGTAAAAGTATGGACCCGCAAAATTACAGACCAATATCTTTAACATCAGTTTTCTACAGACCAATATCTTTAACATCAGTTTTCTACAGAATCCTTGAATATATTCTCACTTCGAATATAAAAAATTTTTTCAAAGTGGAAAAGCTTCTGTGAACAAATCAACATGGATTCAGAAACCTTTGCTTGTAGAAAACTCAGCCTTCCCTTTTTTCACATATCCTGCGAACCATGGATGGAGGGCAACAGGCAGATTCCATGTTTAGAGATTTCAGGAAAACATCTGACACAGTGCCCCACTGCAGACTTTTAATGAGGATATGAGCATATGGAACAGGTTCCTAGACATGTGATTGCTTCAAACACTTCTTAAATTGTAGAAGTCAGTAAAATGTCCTTGATGGTGAGTCTTCACCAGAGACGAGGGTATCATCGGAAGTGCCCCAGGAAAGTGTGATAGAATCACGCATATTCTCTAAATACATACATTATATGGAGGACAGGGTGGGCAGCAATTTGTGGTTGTTTCCTGATGATGCTGTGATGTACAGGAAGGTGTCAAAGTTGAGTGATTATAGGAGGATACAAGATGACTTAGACAAAATTCTAGTTGGTGTGATGAATGGCAGCTAGCTCTAAGTGTAGAAAAATGAAAGTTAGTGCACGTGAGTAGCAAAAACAATCCTGTAATGTTCTGATAAAACATTAGTAGTGCACTGCTTGAGACAGTCATGTCTATTAAAGATCTACACATGATGTTACACTCCATTATGAAATGAAATGGCCAGCCGGGGTGGCTGAGCGGTTCTAGGCACTACAGTCTGGAACCGTGCGACCACTACGGTCACAGGTTTGAGTCCTGCCTCAGGCATGGATGTGTGTGATGTCCTTAGGTTAGTTAGGTTTAAGTAGTTCTAAGTTCTAGGGGACTGATGACCTCCGAAGTTAACTCCCATAGTGCTCAGAGCATTTGAACCATTTGAAATGAAGACATAAGGATGGTAGTCTGCAAGTTGAATCATTGACTTCAATTTACTGGGGTACTTTTAGAAAAATGTAGTTTATCTGGAAAGGTAGAATGCTAAAGTGACCTGTTCTTGAGTACTGCTTGAGGATTTTGGATCCATACCACATCAGATCAAAGGAAGACATAGAAGCAATTCAGAGGCAGGGTGCTAGATTTGTTACTAATAGGTCTGATTACTGGTAGGCAGGTCTAATTACTGGTAGGTCTGTGAATATTATGGAGGTGTTTTGTGAATTAAAGTGGGAATCGCTGGAGGGAAGACAATGTTCTTATTGTGAAAGACTTTTCAGAGTATTTAGAGAATCGGCAGTGAGTGCAGAAAGATTCTACTGCCGCCAACACAGATTTGGTGTAAGGATCACGAAGGTAAGGTAAGAGAAATTAGGGCTCATATGGAGACATACAGACAGTTTTTTCCCCCACTTTACCTGAGATTGCTACAGGATTGGAAATGGATAGTAACAGTACAAGGTACACTCTGCAACACACCATATGTCTGTTTGCAGATTATATATGTAGATGTAGAAATAGGTGTAGATGAACATCATGCAGTCAGTTCACAGAGACAAATACCATGTGTGGATGAGTATTGCATGAGGAAGCAGAAGTGATTTATCCTTCTAGTGTAATATTTATGAATGTTTCTTCTTTTGCTTCTGAACTGCAACTAACTGCTGACAACAAACTTATTATGGGAGTAAATGTGCTATGAGGATGTTGTCAGTACTATGACAAAGTGCTTGTGAACTTCAAACAGAAAAAATAATGCCACTGAATTTTAATTTAATTAGTAAACAAAGTTTTAAGTTTCCAAAAGTGACATGATGTGAATAAGCTGAATTTAGGACTTACTCTGGAATGAAGGCTCGGACTTGCCGTCCAGCTGGTCCCTTATCCAGCTGCTCCAGTGTATCCATGTCTTCTGCAGACAGCTCAAAGTCGAACACCTGCAAGTTACAAAAAGGGTTGATACAACTCACTAAGTGCTGTTCAGTGTAACAGCTAAGCACCACTTTGAGAAAATAGTGTTTGGTCAGAGCACCAACATGGACGATAACTCGATTTTCTTATGACATACTACCAGAGCTGACAATCTCAAGTGGACTTCACCGCTGTAGTCTCCAGTCTCATCTCTGCACACTAGAGTAGCTATGTACACTTCAACCTCTTAGACTCAGTCTCCCTCTACACGTTTTACTTCGCACACTTCCCTCCATCACCAAAGTGACTGCTCGTTGATGCTTCAGGGCATGTCCTTTTGAATGACCCCATGTCTTTCACAAAGTGTGCCATACATTTCTTTTCTCCTCTGCTTGTTTTAGTGCTTCTTCATTAGTTATCAAATCTACCCATCTAAACTTAAGCATTCATCTGTAGTGTCACATTTCAAAAGCTGTTCTGTTCTCCTCTTGTCAGAACTGCTTATCATCCACGTTTCAGATCTGTACAGGGCTACACTCCAGACAAATACTTTGTTAAATCACTTTGTAACACTTAGCACACAAAGGCATAAAATCCATCATAATTTTGATAATTGACCAGTCTCTCCCAAATTAAATGTATTTAGTCAGACCTGCTTCTTAACTTCTATTTGTTTGAAATGTCATATTGTTCATTTGCCACACAGTTATTTTGGTGCATGACAGACAAGAATCAGACAAGATAGTAGCACTTTATTTAAACTGGTAGTTATTTCACAAAATAGAAGAGCAACTGTAGGCTAGAACAAATAAAATTGTTTTTGATTGTGTTGTGTGATGTTCAAAACTTTTAGTGATATTTACTGCCAGATATGAACACAGTTGCTGGTTGAATAATGTGATGGGTGTCACTGAACACAAGTCTCTGAGTGTAACCTTTCAAATTAAGGTGACATATATCTAAACTGCTATTAGTGATTCTCACAGCAAGTGGAGTGACATAGAGTTTCTCTCTTGCAGAATATTTGATGCCATTTAACTTATTGGTTATAACAAATATCTCATAATGTGTTCCCTCACATCACCTCCTTTAGTTTTGGTGACTAAAAGCCATTAATCACTGCAATGATTGTTCTATCTATACCCAGCCCTTCCTCACTCTGTAGTTACCCTAGCACAGATTGGCACAGTCGCCCCACATGTCTTGCTCACTGACGAAAGTGTTTTACTATCGATCAGAAGTGTAACGGACTATGTCTTTTACAGTGTACTAGATGTAGAAGTATGAAACCAGAATTTCCATATAGATAATGCTAGCCGTGAGTGTAAGGCCCATGAGAGCGTGTCTGCATTGACATCTGCTTCCTGTAACAGCTGACGACGAATGTCAGCACACAGTAACCCAAGTTCCAAACATTGGTTTCTGTTTCAAACCCATAAACATGGCGAGTTTTGAGCCTACAAACTACGATTTGTGGATAGCATTGCTTTTTTGTTATCATTTGAAGAAAACTACTGCATAATATCACTGAATGCTTGCTGAAGCTTTTGGTGAACTTGCTCTTGGGAAAACACAGTGTTACGAGTGGTTCAAAAAATTCAAAAGTGGTGACTTTGACATGAGAAATGACGAGCATGAGAAACTAGCAACAAAGTTTTGAAGACGACGAACTGCATGCCTTACTGGATGAAGACGATACTCAAACTCAACAGGAACTCACGGAAAAATGGAATGCTACACAGAAAGCCATTTCTCTTCAGTTGAAAGCTACGGGAAAGATGCAGAAAGTAGGAAAATGGGTTCCACATGACCTGAATGTAAGATAGCAAGCAAATCGAAAGACCACTTGTGAAATGCTGCTCAGTAGATACAAAAGAACAGTGACAGGTGGTGAAAAATCGATTTATCTTGAGAATCCTAAGTGTTGTAAATCATGGGTGAAACCAGGCAAACCATCAACATCCACTGCAAAACCAAATCGCTTTGGAAAGAAGACAATGCTCTGTGTTTGGTGGAATCAGAAGGGTGTCATTTGTTACGAGCTGCTAAAACCTGGTGAAACCATTAACACTGATCGCTACCAAAAGCAAATGATCAATTTACATCAAGCATTATGTGAAAAGTGACTGAAATATGGAAAAAGGCAGCACAAAGTCATATTGCTCCATGATAACGGCCCATCATGCACAGCAAATCGGTTCAAGGAAACAATGGAAGCATTCAGTTGGGAAATACTAGGGCATGCAGCTTATTCTCCAGACTTGGCTCTGTCCAATTATCATCTGTTTGCATCACTGGGATACACTCTCACTGAACAATGCTTCAGTTCATATGAAAACGTATGACAATGTCACGCTGACTGGTTCGCTTCAAAAGAACTGTTTCTTGGCGTGGCATTTGTAGCCCGACAGAGAGGTGGGAGAAATTTATAAAAACCAATGGAGATTATTTTGAATAAAATATTATTTATCAGTTTCAAACAACAACATCTGTAATCATTGCAACCAAGTTCCAGTTTCAAACTTCTACACCTGATAAACAATGAAGTCACGTATACTGTATATTTTACTAAATGGTGACAAACTGCAGAAAATGATCCCTAAGCAATGGAGCATCAAGTCTGTTCAGAAAATAATGCATAATTTGCATTTTGGCTCACATACAATTCTCTGAAGAATGAAAGTTCCAATCAGAGTATTTACTTCATCACCCATTGCTGTTTACCACCTGTGAACACTAGGTCCCCTTCAAGATTGGAATGAGAATCTACGTACTATGTGCATAAACACTATTTATCATAAGCATTCAGACACCCATATGTGATGCAGAATTGACCACTAGATGTCACGACAGGCAGACCTGACAGTATAAGAGGATGCATGGAGTGCAGTGTTCTCAGTAGAGAAACAGTAACAGCAGAATGGACCAATATCTCAGTCACTTCGAATGTTGGCTAGCTGTTGGATGCGACCTCAATAACAAATAACTCAGAGTCATTTCAACACTTCTAAGTCTGCCAAACTGGACTGCTGGTGATGTGAAGATGTGTGTGTGCTGAACCGAGACTGGGCACATCTCATATACTTATGGACAAGGACCACTGAGCATTGTGGGTGGTATTTGTAAAGAATCACATTAAATCAGCAGAAGGAATCACTCGTGAGTTCCGAAATATGACCAGTAGTGCACCGAGCACCCTCACTTTGGATGGGGCATTAAAAATAACGGGGTACAGTGATTGAGCAGCTCCTCACGCACCACACATTTCTGCAGTCAGTGACGTGCTGTGCTTCACCTACTTAATCATTCCATTTCATATCCCTTCAAAGTGTTACACACAGGTATTTGAATGAGTTGGCCAATTCCAACTGTGACTCGTTGATATTCTAGGCATAGGCTACTAAATCTTTACTTTTGTGAAGTGGATAATTTTAGATTGATGGGCACTTAAAGCAAGCAGCCAGTCTTTGCACCACTTTGACATCTTACAGAAAGATCTGGTTCAACATTCATAAAGCCTTCTTTTTAGTTATGGGAACAGCAGTGAATATGGGGTGGCAGGAAGCAGGGGCAATTGGTGTTTCTTGAGTGTGACATTAGACAGAGAATGCATGCATGGTTTGGGATAAAGCACAGATATCACTCTTCAATTTGGTGTAGCTTGACTGATGTAACTGTTGAGTCTGCGCGACAAATAAATTTTATTTGTTCTCATGTGTGGAAGCTGGCAAATTGTGTAATTTTCAGCACCAGCTATTACTGGTGAAGGCAAAAAGTAATATAACAATTCTAGTAACAATATTTATGGAGTCTAATGTAGACTGTATTGTAATAATGAAATCCTGCTCATTCAGGCTGGTGTCCGTTTTTGCCATGTTTTAATGTGCGATGTCACTTGGGTAGTGTGGGTCATACCAAAGTCAGCCACATAATAAAATCGTTTCTTTGTTTTTAGGGCATGATACCAAGTTTCAAGAAGAAGACTGCAGTGTGGGTAAAGGGATTTGGTGTGAGACTGCAATGGAGCGAACAGTTTCAAGTGTTTTGGAAAGCGAAATGACTGAAACAGCTGCTGTCAATTGAATCATTTTAAAGTTCTGAGAACTGTATGGCAAAGGAGATTAAAATCAGTTGTAGGAAATCAGCAGACATCTATGACACCTCAGATGGGGCTTTTGCGAACATTGTATTTGGACAACTTAACACTGAAAACAGTTTTTTTTTTTTTTTTTAACTTTAAAAAATTAGGCAAGTGCTATTGAACTAGCTTCCATTGTGTTCAAGAACCAAAATATTATTGTTCACAGAAAAATCTGTGTTTCTGTTGTACATTTTTACTTTTTTTGTTGTATGTTGTATGGTCCATACTACCCTACACTTTTATTAATACCCCAAATTGTAAGTCTCACCAAATCTTTTCTTACTATGTGTTGTTTTGGTTAGAAATGTTCAAATAAAGTATTTATGCAGTTATATCTAATTCCAAAATGACAAGAAAAGTTTTACACTAATTTTAGCTTGAGTGGCCCACAACGGCTGATGTTCAAGTAACACTTCATTGTAAATAATTGTATCATTTTTAAAAGACTGTGATCACTATAAATATTCTCTGTCAGGTAATTAATATATGACATGAACAACAATGGTGCCAACATACTTCCTTGTTGCACACTGCACACCCAAAGTTACTTCTATATCTGCTGATGACTCTGCATCTGACATAACACGCTGCATCCTCTTTACCAAGAAATCTCCAGCTCAGGTTGTTTGCTGACCTATTGTTTTCCACAAAGGCTCATCTACAAAAGACAGTGGCATATTTACTCATATTGTAGCTTCAGCTGTGGTGCTGTATTCCCAACAGTTCATTTGGAATCCACATGACTCTCTTTTTCCTCATCGTAAGTGTTCTGTCGAAACTGAAATCAGTCACTAAAGTGGTCATTAGCTTCTATGAGCTGAGGTCCTATTTCTGATTCTGACAAACAATGCCTTTTCACCATTGCTGGATGTCACCAACTTGTAAACACAAAGGAGACAGAATGAAAGACACAGCTTTGGACTGCCACTTGACAAACAAAATGCGCTCATGACAAAAACATTAGAACTAGATGAGATCGTGTTATCTTGACTGATGATAGATACTGTCTACTGGAATAAGCATTAACTGATATTCTGTCAACATCAACTGGCCTGTAAATTCTCATTTCCATTAACAAAAAGGCACAGAATTCTGAGGAGAGACATGTTGGCAGATGGATACAGTACTTCTTGAATTCCAAAATGCATTTCACTCAATCGGTACAATCTAATCAATGTTTATCAATGAAAGTATGACCATATACAGTATCAAATGAAGTTTGTGGCAGGATTGGGAATTTCTTGATAGGAAGGGTTCAATATGTTATTTTGGCTGAAAAATCATCGACAAATGTGGAAATAATTTCACATGTGCCACAGGTAAGTGTGTTGGGACTTTTACTGTTCAAGTTATATATCAAAGACAAGGTAGACAATATCAATAGTATTCTAAGACTTTCTGCAGAAGATGCAGTCATCTTTAATGAAACACTGTCTGAAAAAAGTATCACAAGTATCTGTTCAGTCTTAAATAAGATCTCAAACTGGTGCAAATGTTGCTGACTTGCTCAAAATGTACAGAAATGTGAAATTGTCTGCTCCACAAAATGGAAAGATGTCATATTCTATGACTACAATGTCAGCAAGTCACAACTGGGAACAGTCAACTCATACAAATACCTGGGAGTAACAGTTTCAAATGGCTCTGAGCACTATGGGACTCAACTTCTGAGGTCATTAGTGAGTAATAGTTTGTAGGAATACAAACTGGAACAATCACACAGGCTTAGTCATAGGTAAAGCAGGTGGACAAATTCAGTCAGCGAACAAAGGAGATTTCTTACAAAACACTCATGCTTCCCACCTTATGATATTGCTAAATTGTGCAGAACACATTCCAAATAAGTCTAAAAAGGAACGTCCAACATGTACATGGAAAGAAAGTACAAATTCCTACAGGTTTGTTTGAGTCACTGATATTCTAAAACACCTAAGCTGGATGTTAATCACCCACTACTGCATGGAGCCTACTTACTAGGGCATGAGAGTCACTTTTAATATCTAGAGATATTCTTCAGTCCCACTGTATTGCTGCAATAGGGGTCCTGAAGACAAGATTACACTCATTACGGAATGAACAAAGGTATTTAAAGGTTCATTCTAGCAGTGTTCTATATGACATGGAAGGGGAAGAAACTAATATGTGGTAACATGGTAACAACCCCCTGTCATGCACTTCAAAGCAGTTTGCAGAGTAAGGACGTAGATGCACCAAAACCACTAAGAATAAGCAGGCAATGGATTTTTGTATCTATCATGCTTACTTGAAGAGCTAAACAATGTATAAAATCACAGTTGTCTATTCTACAGCAGTGGCATTAATTCTGGATACTTTGCAGCGATTTATTGAAAGCATTCAGGAGTTTATTTTAGTTGAAATATACATCATAATTTATTAAAAACTTTCAGGAAAAATGCCTAATGTCCATAATTTGAAACTTTCAGTTAAAATGCAAAAAAATTAATCAAATTTAATTAAAAATCAAACAAAATACTCACAACTCGACAGTTTCAGAGAGTTACAAATTATTTGGCACAAAAGTTGTTGCAGTTTGACCACAAGTTATTAATTACAATGAGGTGAGGACTGTTGCCAGCCAAGTCAGCATGCTAATGTGATGCTCAGTGAACCATGCAGTTTTGACTCTGGCACTATGATTTGGCACACTGTATTACTAGAAGATGCACTGATCATTATTACCTTGAAATAATTCACTAATAGAGGGCAACAATTTCAACACTAATACTTCTTCTCTGTACTTTTTGGAATTAATGTTGCTCTGTACCACTTGCAGATGCCCAGTGATGTGCCTTGCCACGCAGCCCCACACCACGGCACTGGCTGGATGCTTCACAGTGGCAGTGGTGGACTGAGGGGAAAAGTCTTCATCTGGTTGAGGACAAACGAGCTCAAGTCCATCGCTTCCAAAGATGCTGATCTTAGTCTTGTCACTCCAAATGAATCTAGCTTAAGTCTTCTTGCATCCACTACCTCTGCACTTAAATCCATTGCAGGCTTTCCTGCTTCTGCATTTTGTTACAGTAAGGTTTCCTTCTTTGGATTTCTCGCTGGTAAACGATATTCATGAAGTTTTTGTCTGACTGTTCAGTCAGAATCTTCAACTGCTGAAGTCTTCAAGGTGGCATTTATGTACATCTTTTGCTATATGCCAACAACCTTGCAGGAAAGGACGGCAGATTCTATGACAGTCTCAGCCAGTCAGTATTGGTATTTTGTTGCATCTTGGAGCAGTTTTGCTTGACCCACTTTGTTCATATTGCTTGCAGACAGTCTTCAAATTTGGTTTTATAGTACCTTCACCCAATCCTTCCACTATCTCTCCATAACTACCGCTTTCTCCATAGCGTTTTCTTGCCCATCTTGTTTTACTTGGCAACCGATAAGCATGTTTTGGTAGAGTAGACATTGTTTCCAATAATGTCTTCTGTGTCAACTCAGGTCATTCTAGAGGAATGTCACTCTTCAGTAATAAAAAATGTATTGCTGACTACTTCAGTTACAACAATGATCAGAATGCTTTTTCTCATTGGATAAAGGAGTAATAATAAGCATTAACAGAACAAATGACAAATTAATTGGCAGCTGCACAAGCATATAAAATAATGGAGTTTTTAAATCATTGTCAGTTGAGTCAGTTCATTTATTATCAGCAAAAATACAACATATCATTTTCTAAAAGTGATCACTATATAGCATGCACATGGTAAACAAAAAGCAGAAGCATAATTCATTGATTTAGTATACCACAACTTACGTTAATCTCATACTGTTAAGATAAACTGTCCAGAATTAATATGACTGTTCTACGCACAAGCTGCTGAAGTTGTATCTGACAGCTCACACAAAGAGGATGTGCACTCACTTACATCAAAGTTCTGCTGGAGGCGGTCTGGGTTGGTGCTCTTGGGTATGGCTGCCACACCGAGTTGTATGATGTAGCGCAATAGCACCTGGGCATTTGTCTTCTCGTGCTTCTGTGCGATTTGTGAAACCACTGGGCTAGTTATCTGGTCTCGCTTTGGCATACTGAAATTGAAAGTAAAAGTCTGATTGCTTGTTTCAGAAGGATGTGAAGATGCTAGGTGTCGTGCTCATCAAGCTGCTGTGCACTGCACAGCAGACCACACTTTAATTTGATTTAAAACAGAGTAACTGACATACACTGATTGTTCCATAGATGTATGGCATGGAGATACTCTAAGATATGGACTATGTATGTAATACAACAATACTATAACAAAAATACATCTATACACACTATAATAATAATAATGTATGTATGTATGTGTGGGTATATATTTACGTTCCACATCTCCTCCTAAACCACTGGGCTGACCTCAACCAAACTTGGTACACATATCCCTTGCTGTCAGGCAACTACCTATCATAGTTCAGGAGATATGAAGTCATAAACAATGAGATTTGTGAAATCTGCTGCCTCATGCATGATGTTTAAATTTATTACTTCTGTGAAGTTAAAATCTTCTGGGTTGTTACGCCGCATCACATTTCTTCAAACAATCAATGTTTTGACCCCTCTGCTGGGATCTTCTTCAGAATATTGTGGTGTCCACAGTAGATTGGACATTGTCAGAGACCAGTGTTGCCTTCTCTTATAAATGGAAGTTTTTTTGCACTTGTGCTGGAGAAGTGGGATTATTGGGTAAAAATCTTGGGCTACCATTGGTGAGCCATCGTCATTGGATAGTAAGAGAAGTTCACATTGTTTGTCTTCCAGAGGTATAGGCTGAAAAAGTAAGACAAGATTTGTTGACAATTCTCCAAAAATCGAGACTGCTCAAAAGCAATCTATCAGTGCAGGAAAGGAAAGCTCTTAATTTACTCAAGACTAACAAAAGCATTGTTGTGACAGAAACAGATAGGGGAATGCTACAATTGTTATTAATGTGGGAATACTGCAAGAAGACTGAACAACTGTTAGCTGATCCTGTATGCCACAAGTTAAAAAACGATGTGACAAAACAAATGATTTGGAAACTGAAAAATATATCAGACCCCAGAATGGATAGCTCTGTTACAGAAAACCTAGTGGCTCAAATACCTGTCTCACCCAGAATGTATGGACAACCATACATAAAGAGAGAATCAGTTCCTTTGAGGGCTATAGTAAATGGGATTTATTTGCCAACTCACTTTTTAGCAAGTCATTTCTATGGAAAACTGACACATTTAGTTGTAAAAATAAATAATTTTGTCAAACATTCGACACAATTTTTAGAAATCATACACACTGCAAAGGTATCAGCAGTGGACATTCTCATTAGCTTTGAAGTGACATCATTGTTGACTAACTTCCCAGTACCAGATATGCTGTACCCAGCTACTAGTGCATGTGCGTGTGAAAGCGAGTGTACTTCGATCAACTGCCAACTGTTTCAGTGCAGGCTGGCCACTAGCAGCTGCCCGTAGGAAGTGTGCAGCACACAGCAAGGTGTTGCACTGATATAAGCACAGAGCAGTACTCACTCACTCCCACTATGTTCTTTTAGTTTGTACTGCTCACATCATTTGTTCTGTTATCACTCATATTACACATTCTGTATGATTCTTTTGACTTGTTATGTGTGGAGTCACAAGAGGCTTATTTCCATTGTTGTTCAGAGGTTTATGAATAAAGCCATATTTGTGTTACTTGCACCAGTTATGTGTGTTACTTGGTTGCTATGAGATATAGTGGAGATCATATAACGGGGTAGTTTCTCCAGATGTTTGCAACTGTGGCCAAGTGGTTCTAGGCGCTTCAGTCCGGAACCACGTGGCTGCTACGGTCGTAGGTTCGAATCCTGCTTCGGGCTTGGATGTGTGTGATGTACTTAGGTTAGTTAGGTTTAAGTAGTTCTAAGTCTAGGGTACTGATGACCTCAGATATTAAGTCCCATAGTGCTTAGAGCCATCTGAACCAATGTTTATTTCTATGAACGGCCTGACGGTCTTGCTATGCGGTCACCCTTGTCAACAGTGGCAGCTGACATTTTTATGGAGCATTTTCAAGAAAAGGCATTATCTAGTGCTCCTTTGAAACCTTCCTGCTGGCTCCGCTATGTGGATGGCACATTTCTTATATGGCCATGTGGCAAAGAAGAGCTTCATGGGTTCCACAATTTCTTAAATGGTATTCACCCCAAAATCAGCTTTACTGTGGAGGATGATGGTGAGGTCAGTCTCCTATTTCTGGACGTGCTGGTATATATCTGACAACTCTTGAGGGCTATGAATGTATAGAAAGCCTACCAACACAAAGAGGTATTTAGATGCCACTTCACACCACCACCAAGCCCAGAAGTAAGCACTGCTTAGCTCTCTGTTTTCATGTGCCTTCCTCATTAGAGATGACAAGAGCTTGGAATCTTTTAAAGAAGATAGTGCAGACCAATAACTGTGACAGTTTTTCATAGATAGGGCTTTTAAGCAAAATATTAATTACGTTAATGGGAAGGATGTGGAACCACATTTTCACTCTGTTAAGTTATCATTTGCTTCTGGGATCACTGACCCCATAAGCAGAAGTCTAAGGAAGATAGTATTCAGACAATTTTCTTCAGTCAAAACAAAGTAAAAGATTGCCTCCACACTATGGGCATCCACAAAATGATGTGTGGCTGTGGCAAAGTGTATATAGGCAAGGTTGTTAAAAAACCTATTAAGAAACATGAATGCCACACATGGCTGAAACAAAGTATGAAAACAGTGGTAGCAGAACATCAAGAGAACTGTGGTCTGGACATCGATTTCAACACCATATGTGTGCTGGCTAAGGAAACTAACATCTATAGAAGAAAAGTCCAAGAATGATTGAAATGTCCAAGAATGCATATCACTTTGATAGAGAGGATGGCTATAGGCTTCTGGCATCATAGCTCCCAGGGAGTGAATACAGGGTCGTGGCAAGAGAGCAATACAAAGAATACCCCGGAAGCCACCCCTGCAAACAATAATATCATGGCTAAACATTTCCCCTCTCATGCTCTGCCAGTTTTGCTTCTAGCAAATGGTGTGGGCCTCCCAATAGCAGCAGAAGGAATTTTAATCAATAACCCTTCTACAGCATAATTACGGGAAAAATCCCTTTCTAACCAGTGATGTTGGCCCACCAATGGTAGCCGCAGGAGTTTTAGCTAGTGGCCCTTTTCTTTGGCATTAGTGCAGGAAAACCTCTCTTACTTTCCAATTAAAATGGTCCATCAATGGTAGCCCAAGATTTTTACCCAACAATCTCACTTCCCGAGCACAAGTGCAGGAAAGCTCCCCTTTATAAGAGAAGATGACACTGGTCTCTGACAGTGTTCAGTCTACAGTGGATCACCATATGATCCTCAAGAAGATCCCAGCCAAGGGATTGAAACACCGACTGATTGAAGAAATATGATGCAGCATAACAACCCAGAAGATTTTGACATCAGTGGCAATGGCCACGAAAGCCTGCAGACATACAGATTACTTCTGTGTTCACAGACAGTACCCACAAATGCCGTTAAATCCACCTACAAAATTATATTGTGGTACCACACATAGTTCAGAAGATATGATGTCATAATCACTGAGATCTGACAGAAACTGCTCACTGTGCATGATGTTTAAATTTATTACTTCTTTGCTATTAACTACTAACTCTATTCGCTATACATTTTGCATACAGCGTCCACTATGTCCCTGAATGTACCTACACAAACACATCATTTTATAACACATATTTCAAGAGATATGACATCCTAAACACTGAGATGCATGAGAAACTATGGTATTATGTATGTAGTTTTAAACATTTATTTTTACTACTAAGACACTCCCACAGTTGAGTCAAGTCCAGGAAATGTTCTAGCCTTTGCCATGTGTGCCCATCTGGGAACAACATCCCAGCTGGGCACACGTGGCGAAGTCTAGAATGTTTTATTTTACTTTTGACTTGAGCATAGCTGCTCCAAATTCTAACTATTGCTTTTCAACAATGTAATTTTACAATTTAGCAACATTTCACCCCTGTATGTATCAAAACCTAGGTCAATGTACCTAACATTTATGTGCAACTGGTTGGCTGTTCAATCCTACGTTGAAACTAGTACATGGCTGCTGAGTAATCAGGCATGTTCAAAACTAGAACTATTGATGTCATTTGAGTAGGCTGATTTTTTGACGTATAGAAGAGAATGTGGGCTGTTTCATTTGCATTCAGCAACAGTTTACTTCTGTGAAGCCAGAACAGCAGCCTACTCATTGTATCTGATATCTGGTCACTCATTTATTGCACTGATGTGCTACTGAATAACGGATTTGTATCATCAGAAAATAGCACAGGAAAAGTTTTACGAAGGTTCAGGGGATATCATTAATAAAAAGCAGAAAGAAAAGGGAGACCTAGAACAGAGCCTTGTGGCACACCACAAGTAACCAGGACTTTGCTAGAGCAAGTCCTTTCGTTGCTAGTACTAGCCACTTCAGCTAGTGTGCTGTACATGCACTAGGGGCATAGATGTGCCAGAAGCAGAGTTTGCGTGTAGGATATGTCATAATTAGTAGCAAAATCTGAAATTGGTGAAAGTACAGAAGAAAATGTATTGTAGTAAACATGTGTTTGCAAACAAGCTGTCTGTGAAGTGATAGCTTGTGTTTGGTAATCAGCCACCACTAACTTCAGTGTCAAATGTCATCATCATCATCATCATCATCATCATCATCATCATCATCATCATCATCATTTAAGACTGATTATGCCTTTCAGCGTTCAGTCTGGAGCATAGCCCCCCTTATACAGTTCCTCCATGATCCCCTATTCAGTGCTAACATTGGTGCTTCTTCTGATGTTAAACCTATTACTTCAAAATCATTCTTAACCGAATCCAGGTACCTTCTCCTCGGTCTGCCCCGACTCCTCTTACCCTCTACTGCTGAATCCATGAGTCTCTTGGGTAACCTTGCTTCTCCCATGCGTGTAACATGACCCGACCATCTAAGCCTGTTCGCCCTGACTGCTACATCTATAGAGTTCATTCCCAGTTTTTCTTTGATTTCCTCATTGTGGACACCCTCCTGCCATTGTTCCCATCTACTAGTACCTGCAATCATCCTAGCTACTTTCATATCTGTAACCTCAACCTTGTTGATAAGGTAACCTGAATCCACCCAGCTTTCACTCCCATACAACAAAGTTGGTCGAAAGATTGAACGGTGCACAGATAACTTAGTCTTGGTACTGACTTCCTTCTTGCAGAAGAGAGTAGATCGTAGCTGAGCACTCACTGCATTAGCTTTGCTACACCTCGCTTCCAGTTCCTTCACTATGTTGCCATCCTGTGAGAATATGCATTCTAACTACTTGAAACTGTCCACCTGTTCTAAATTTGTTCCTCCTATTTGGCACTCAATCGGTTTATATTTGTTTCCCACTGACATTACTTTCGTTTTGGAGATGGTAATCTTCATACCATAGTCCTTACATTTCTGATCTAGCTCTGAAATATTACTTTGCAAACTTTCAATCGAATCTGCCATCACAACTAAGTCATCCGCATATGCAAGACTGCTTATTTTGTGTTCACATATCTTAATCTCACCCAGCCAGTCTATTGTTTTCAACATATGATCCATAAATAATATGAACAACAGTGGAGACAGGTTGTAGCCTTGTCTTACTTCTGAAACTACTCTGAACCGTGAACTCAATTTACCGTCAACTCTAACTGCTGCCTGACTATCCATGTAAAGACCTTTAATTGCTTGCAAAAGTTTGCCTCCTATTCCATAATCTTGTAGAACAGACAATAACTTCCTCCTAGGAACCCGGTCATATGCCTTTTCTAGATCTATAAAGCATAGATACAATTCCCTGTTCCACTCATAACACTTCTCCATTATTTGCCGTAAGCTAAAGATCTGGTCCTGACAGCCTCTAAGAGGCCTAAACCCACACTGATTTTCATCCAATTGGTCCTCAACTATTACTCGCACTTTCCTTTCAACAATACCTGAGAAGATTTTACCCACAATGCTGATTAAAGAGATACCTCTGTAGTTGTTACAATCTTTTCTGTTTCCATGTTTAAAGATTGGTGTGATTACTGCTTTTGTCCAGTCTGATGGAACCTGTCCCGACTCCCAGGCCATTTCAATTATCCTGTGTAGCCATTTAAGACCTGACATTCCACTGTATTTGATGAGTTCCGACTTAATTTCATCCACCCCAGCCGCTTTATTGCACTGCAATCTATTGACCATTTTCTCCACTTCCTCAAATGTGATCCTATTTCCATCATCATTCCTATCCCATTCTACCTCGAAATCTGAAACATTACTGATCATATTTTCACCTACATTGAGCAACTCTTCAAAATATTCCCTCCATCTACCCAAGGCATCCACAGGATTCACCAGCAGTTTTCCTGACCTGTCCAAAATACTTGTCATTTCCTTCTTACCTCCCTTTCGAAGACTGCTAATTACACTCCAGAATGGTTTTCCAGCAGCTTGACCCATAGTCTCCAACCTGTTTCCAAAGTCTTCCCAAGATTTCTTCTTGGATGCTGCAATTATCTGTTTGGCTATGTTTCTTTCTTCAACATAACTTTCTCTGTCTACCTGAGTTCTAGTATGTAGCTATTTTTGATACGCCTTCTTTTTCCTTTTACAGGCTGCCTTGACTGTGTCATTCCACCAAGCTGTTTGCTTCATCCTACTTTTACACACTACTGTTCCAAGACATTCTTTAGCCACTTCTAGTACTGTGTCCCTGTACCTTGTCCATTCCTTTTCCAATGACTGTAATTGACTACACTCAACTAACTGGTACCTTTCTGAGATCGCTATTATGTACTTGTGCCTGATTTCCTTATCCTGAAGTTTCTCCACTCTTATCCTCCTACATATGGACCTGACCTCCTGCACTTTCGGCCTCACAATCCCAATTTCACTGCAGATTAAATAATGATCAGTGTCATCAAAGAATCCCCTGAATACACATGAGTCCCTCACAGCCTTCCTGAATTCCTGATCTGTTATTATATAGTCAATGACAGATCTGGTTCCCCTGCCTTCCCAAGTATACCGGTGAATGTTCTTATGTTTAAAAAAGGAGTTTGTGATTACTAAGCCCATACTGGCACAGAAATCCATGAGTTGTTTCCCGTTCCTGTTGGCCTCCATATCCTCTCCAAATTTACCCATAACCTTTTCATACCCTTCTGTTCGATTTCCAATCCTGGCGTTAAAATCACCCATGAGCAGAACACTGTCCTTGTCCTTTACTCTAACAACTACATCACTGAGCACCTCATAAAAACTATCCATCTTATCTTGATCTGTCCCTTCACAATGCGAATATACTGACACAATCCTAATTTTCTTGCTAGACACTGTCAAATCTATCCACATCAGCCGTTCGTTTACATACCTTATTGCAACTACGCTGGGTTCCATTTCTTTCCTGATGTAAAGCCCTACACCATATTGTGCTATTCCTGCTTTGACTTTTGACAGGTAGACCTTGTATTCTCCCACTACCTCTTCTTTCTCACCCTTTACCCATAATGTCACTAACAGCTAAAACGTCCAGCCCCATCTTACTTGCAGCCTCTGCCAGCTCTACCTTCTTCCCAGAGTAGCCCCCATTGATATTAATAGCTCCCCATCTCATTACCATTTGTTTGCCAAGTCGTATCTTTGGAGTCCCTGGTTTGTCAGTTAGAGGTGGGACTCCGTCACCTCCAAAGGTCCGAGGCATTTTGCTCTGATTGTTGCCAGCATCATATTTAAAGTACCAGGGAAGCAGGTTGCTAGCCTTACTTGCCCCGAGTCCCATTGGGTTTTACCCCTAACGGCTGAGGGACTAACCTGTGGATTTGGTAGTCTTTGCCGTATGAGCACTAAGGTGACCACGACTCAGAATATGTCCGAGATGCCCAGCCTTATTCCAAAGTAACTGGTATCCCGACTGTCGGGACCACTTATTTGGCCACTCATATGTTGCCTGTGGTTCAGGAACTAGGACATGACTACAGGAACCCACACCATGAACCACAGTGTCAAATGTTGTCAAGGTTAATATAAATGTACATGGAACATAAAACTCAAATTTCACCTGTGGCCTGTCTTAACAAGAAATACAGTACCACTTCACCACATTACATGGCACAATTTACTGTACATGTACACATGCTAAAGGAGGTTTTACATATGCTGTCCAGTATCTCTTTTCCATTTTACACACAAATTTGTGTTTTCCCTTACAGTTGGATGCATTAAAATTTTGATCGCATTTACCAATTTTAGCTACCTTCGTGGTAAACTTCCTGAAATATATCAATTTACTGGTGAGTTTTCTTGACATGTAACTTATAATTTCTGCTGTAAAAAAGTGCCTGCTGGTTAACATGTCAAGATAAAATTAGATGATAATTTGTGTGTGTTTGCTCCAGTTTTTCCAATGAAAAGTGAAATAATTTGTAAATTATAGAGTCTAAAAAGCGCCATTATTAAACTAAACATAACAGTAATTTTATATTTTTATTATTTCTTCTCAGTGTAATAGACAGCAAATTTGTATTTAGGCTAGAAAGATGCAATAGGTGCACTTCTTTCTGATTTCACTACAAGCTTTTAAAAATCTCAGGAATTAGCTTAAATGGAAACCATTTCTTCTTTTAATATTCAGTGCTGGAATAAGATTAAGAAACTTATTTGTGATAGAGAGAACTGTCTGTGTAGAAGTTATTTCAAAAAGAGAAAACAGCCGATTTCCATGAAATCACTAGATTTAGGTTAAAGTCTTACTGACAGCTCAAGGAAAGGAAACTGATGTCTGATGGACATGGGAGGAGAGGGGGGAGCACCAAAATAATTTGCCACTTGTGTGGGAAAATGTTCTCCAGCTGCTCCTGTATACAGCGGTTCTTCATCTGCTGTTCTTATGTATCGACATATGATTCATGCTAATGTGATATTGTTGTACATAATGTAAGAAAATAAAGTGGTATGTACTTGCTAGCATCCACAGTGACGGCCGCGCGGCCAGGTGGCCGCACGCCTGGCGCCCCCAGTGGGATGTAGCCACAGATGGTGATGTCGAGGGCCCGGCAAAAGGCGCGCAGCTGGCTCTGCTGGAAGTAGACGTGCAGTTCCACCTGCAGGTTGGCGGGCTTGATGCGCGCCGACTGCCAGACACGCTTCACCTGCCTCGCATTGAAGTTGGATAGTCCGATAGACCGTGCACGGCCTGCATCCACCTGGCCCTCCATTGCCTGTAGGGCAATAAAGTGACATTGAATTCAAAGAAAATAAATGTCGTGAATTTCAGTTTCGAGAGTGGAAATGACACACTAAATGAAATGTAGATGGCATCTCTTTAGACAGTATAAAAAATGCAAAATTTATGGGAATAAATATTGATTCTCAGCTGGAGTACGTACTTGCAAACGGAATTCCAGCAGCATGTTATGCCTTTAGAGTCCTGTCATCAGTGTGTAAAAGCCAGTGTCTTTTATTTACATACAATTCATATATACACTCGATTCTTAGCCGTGGATTCCTTTTCTGGGGAACAAATGAACAAAACGTGAACACAGTTTCCAGACTAAAAAAAAGAAAAAGTTAAATATTTTCTACCAAGGAATTAAACTGTACAATAAACTACCTGGGGAGATTCAAGAGGTTAGTGAAAGAAACTTATTAAAAGGCAGGTAAAAATACATTTTAAGGAGTACATTCTACATCTACATCATCTTTCGCAAGCCACCTGAAGGTTTGTGGTGGAGTGTACATTTTGCACTACTAACTAAACCCTCCATCCCTGTTCCAGTGAATAGCCCATGGGAAGAATGATTGTGGATAAGCCTCTGTATTGGCTCTAATTTCTTGAATTTTCTTCACATGGTCATTATGAAAGATGTATGTGGGGAGGGGGGAAGCTATATGTTGTTCGACTCTTCCCAGAAAGTGCTCTCTCAAAATTTCAATAGTAAATCTCTCTGTGAAGCACAATGCATCTCTTGTAATGTCTGCCAAAGGAGTTTGTCGAGCGTCTCCATAACACTCCCACACCGACTAAATGATCCTGTGATGAAACATGCTGATCTTCGTTGGATTTTCTCTATCTCTTCTATCAGTGCTATCTGTTAGCGATCCTAGAAACATGAACAATATTCAAGAATCGGTCAAACAAGCACCTTATAAGCCACTTCCTTTGCGGATGAGTTACATTTTTTTTAAGATTCTTCCCATGAATCTGAGTCTGGCACCTGCTTTACCCACTATTTGTTTTAAATGGTCATTCCACTTAAGGTTGCACTGGGTAGTTACTCCTAGATATTTTACAGTAGATATTGTTTCCACTGGTTTGTCACCAGAAGTGTAGATATACAGTAGTGGATTTCTTTTCCAATGTATGCCCAATATGTTACATTTATTTATGTTCATGGTCAACTGCCAGAGCCTGCACCCACCATTCATCAATTCTCTGGAGGTCATTTTATGACTCATTACTACCTTCCAGCACTGCTATTTTGTTGTAGACAACCATATGATTTGCAAACAGCGTTAGATATCATTCGACACTACATCATTCAACACTATCATTTATGTATACTGCAAACAGTAACAGTCATATCACACTTCCCTGGGGTATTCCAGAAATTACTTTCACATCTGTCAATTTTGTTCCATTAAGAGCAATGTGTTGAGTTCTGTCTGCAAGGAAGTCTTAAATCTAGTTGCAAATCTGCCCTGATACTCAATAAGCTCATATATTTTTCACTAAACGGCGCTTTGGGACAATGTCAAATACCTTCCTGAAGTCAAGGAATGTGGCATAAACTTGAACACAATGGTCTATGGCACTGTGGCTCTCATGGAAGAACAGAGCGAGCTGAGTTTCAGAAGATCTCTGTTTTTGGAATAGTGTTAATTTTTATAGAGGAGATTTTCCTTCTCCAAGAGGTCATAGTTCTTGAGCATAAAACATGTTCCATAATTCTACAAGAGATTAATGTCAGCAATATAGGTCTATATTAGTATGCATCTATCCTACAGCCCTTTTTAAAAACAGTAATGACCTGCACTTTCTTCCAGTCACTAGGTACCCTTTGTTGCTCAACAATCTACAATAAATTACTGCTAGAAGGGGAGCAAGTTCTTTTGCATAATCTTTGTAGAATCTTGCAGCTATCTTACCTGGTCCCAGTGCCTTTCCATTGCTAAGTGATTGCAGTTGTTTTTCTATTCTGTGATGAGTTCTCTCAATATCTGCCATTTCGATGTTTGTACAACAATTGAAAGATGGGACCATGTTACAATCTTTCACTGTGAAACAATTTCGGAAGACCAAATTCAGTTTTCGGGCTTCTCTCTGTTATCTTCCATTTTAATGCCAGTATGACAACTCAATGAATGAATAGATGATTTTGACCCACTTACTGATTGTACATATTACCAAAACCTCTTAGGTTTTTTACTCAGACTGGTTGACAAAGTTTCACTTTCAAGGTCATTGAACACTACTTTCATTGCTGTCCTTATGCTCATTTTCACTTTGACTTTTATTTGGCAGTTAGGTTTGAGACAAAGTTCTCTTTGTTTATGTAGCAGTTTTCTGACATGGTGGATCTTTCCCATTCCTTAAGACCTTACTCAGAAAATATTTGTCTAGGGCATATCACATGATTCCTTTGAATTGTTTTACACATATGGTCCTCATCACCGAATATTTGATACTGACTGCTCAGATACTCTGAAATTTATATCCTGTCACTCTTGCTAAGCAAAAGTATCTTCCTACCTTTCTTAACATTCTTTGTCAGACCTGTAGTCATAGACGGTATCACAGCCTTATGATCACTGATAGCTTCCTCTACATTAACTGATTCAGTAAGTTCAGCTCTGTTTGTTACCAGGAGATCTAAGACATTACCCTCACAAGTTGGTTCTATAACTATATCCTCAAAGTAACTTTTGGACAAGACATCCAGAACAATGTCGCATGAATCCCTGTCTCTGGCATCAGTTTTGATAGCATGACACTCCCGATCTGCACCTGGCTAACTGAAGTCACCTCCTCTTACAACAGCACAATCAGGAAAATTATTAACGATATTCTACAAGTTCTATCTGAAGCATTCTAACACTAGAGCTCCTAACCCAGGCAGTCTATGAAACCATCCGATTGCCATTGTTGACCGATCTTTGATACATGATGACATACATCCTCTAAGGACATTGTGGCTAATTTATCAGGCAAATCATCTTTGATCATAATATTCTATACAGTGAAGGTTTACTTGGATGACACAGAGTAGGTGTTTGGCAAAATGTTAACAGAAATAAGTAATAACAGTGAGTGACAATAAGACAGCTACCATTTCTGATAACACTTTCACACTATCTTTTTCCCTTCTTTTCTCTTTTTCTCCTGGAAATCCTTACTCCAAATACTATGCAGTATACAATACCAGCAACTTATGCTCTTTCTAAGCTCAACATTTCACTCGTAATAAAGGGATGCTGACAGTTCTAGAAGCTAGAGACTGGGAATTTATGGTACGCAAAATGCAAACCAAACACTGTCACTATGGTCCTGATGCAACTGATGGAGCATTTAGTCTTACATTGTGAAATAATCTATGTATAGTGTGTGTGTTGTATCTGCAGTGTCTGGGACAGCAAAATGAATGAACAGTGTAGCACCAGCCTTTTGCACTGTTACGTAACTTCTTTACAAAACTACACAGAGGTGACAAAAGGCATGGGACAGTCATATGCACGTATACAGATGGCAGTATTATCATATACACAAGGTATAAAAGGGCAGTGCGTTGGCAGAGCTGTTATCAGTACTCAGGCGGTGCATGTGAGAAGGTTTCTGATGCGATTATGGCCACACAATGGGCATTAACAGGCTTTGAACACAGAATGGTAGTTGGAGCTACATGCGTGGGACAGTCCACTTCAGAAATAATTAGGGAATTCAATATTCCGAGTTCCACAGTGTCAAGAGTGTGCCAAGAATGCCAGGTAAGAGGCGTTACCTCTCACCACGGACAACATAGTGGTCTTCACTTTGCGATTTAGAGCAGCACCCTTTATGTAGAGTTGTCAGTGCTAACAGACAAGCAAAACTGCATGAAATAACTGCAGAAATCAGTGTGGGATGCACGATGAATCCATCTGTTACAGTGAGGCAAAATTTGGTGTTAATTTGGTATGGCAGCAGATGACCGATGCGAGTGCCTCAACTTGACTCGTGACTATATCGGTTGGAGCCGAGACAACTGGAAAACTGTGGTCTGGTCAGATGAGTTCTAATTTCAGTTGGTAAGAGCTGACGGTAGGGTTTGAGCATGATGCGGACCCCGTGAAACCGTGGACCCTGGTTGTCGACATGGCACAGTACAAGCTGGTGTGGCTTCATAATGGTTTGGACAGTGTTTACATGGAACTGATCACTGATTGGAAATGGTTATGTATGGCTTGCAGCCATTCATGGACTTCATGGATGCCAATACGCCATCTCACTGGGCCATAATTTATTGTGATTGGTTTGAAGAACATTCTGGACAATTCCAACAAATGATTTGGCCCCCCTGATCACCCGACATGAATCCCATCAAACATTTGTGGCACCTAATTGAGAGGTCAGTTTGTGCACAAAATCCGGGACTGGCAACACTTTTGCAATTGTGGACAGGTGAAGAGGCAGCGTGGCTCAATATTTCTGTACGGGCTTGCAACAACTTGTTGAGCCCAGGCCACGTCGAGCTGCTGCAGTATGCCCTGCAAAATAAGGTCCCACATGTTACTGGGAGGTATCCCGTGCCTTTTGTCGCTTCAATGCATTCTCCACTAGAGTGATAAGCAAAATTAATTGATTTCCATGATATCCCAAGGCCACAATCAACCATCTGTCCAATTCTTTTAATAAGTATGCAAATTCCTGGGGTGTATATGAATTATGTTATTTTCATTTTTATTAAATTGCAATACCATGATATGTCCAACCGGTCTGTAAAAGTGAATATGAATAACTCTACCACTACTGCTACTACTACTACTACTACTACTACTACCACCTCCACCACCACCACCATCACTACTAACACATTGGGGTGTGTGAGACTGAGCTAATTCTGGACAGAATCATGACATCATCATATTGCTCATAGGAACAGCGCTAACATGGGAAACTGTAAGGGGAAGATGAAATAACTTATTATGACAGCACTGCTATGAAACATTTGTGATGAAAATGTCCTTTTGCTAAGGTAAATCATCCATCACATGGGTAAATGTTCAGGACCATTGTCTAACACACACACAGTCATGCTATTCCTACTCATATTTGGTATATTCCGCAACAGCGGCATATTAAAGTCCCAGCAAACCTCAGTGTCAAATATGGTAACCAACTGCAAATAGTGAAGTTTATATTGATTTATAACATGTTTGTTCTCTGATACAGTGCATTCCTGTCCACACTAATGTATGTGACTGCAACAGTGCTGCAATTTAATGAAGGTAAACTTGTTATGCACTTAATGTTAAGATAAGATGAATATACTGAATTACAATTACATACATTTACTTATATGGTGAAATGAGATCACTGTCTAGGGGTTGAGATGTCCAAGTCATATTTTCAAAACTACAGAATGAAACACAACCTTGCACCACCAGTAACTTAGAAGTCATGTTCACATCAGTTAGTACAACATTTAGTTTCAGCTTGAGGTACGATATGCATATTTTCTCAACAACTTCACTAAAAACACTCTCATAACTTTATCTAACTGTGGCTGACAAACAATAGCTGCTATAACTAATTTTCTTGGCCTTACACCAGTCCTTGTATAAAAACAAAAAATATACATTATATCAAAAATGTTAGTACAATTCATACTCTTCAGAGTTATAATGGGAAATTATATGTTCACAAAACTTGACTCTGGCAGTAGGTTTTACAATGAAAAAGCAAACAGTTGACATTATTTGTTTCCTTACACAACTTCTTTTCTACACAAAATTTCATAAAGTATTAAATAATGACAATTACTTTTGAATTATGCAAATTTCTATTAAATTGTGTAATTATTTTGATTACTAACATTTATGCTTGTTTCAACTCTAAAGTTAAATTTTTTGACACAACTAATGACTTTTTAAATTCTGTTAGACATAATTACCCCCACCACCCAGTTGCCTCTCCCTTCATGTGCTGCTGCTCACAGTCTGGCTACAGTGTCTAGAGAGGCTGTGTCACGCGTGTGAGAGTTGCATCTGCGTGTGTGTGTGTGTGTGTGTGTGTGTGTGTGTGTGTGTGTGTGTGTGTGTGTGTTTTGTCTATTTTTGACAAAGGCCTCGTTGATCAAAATCTCATTTCTGATAGTCTTTTTGTTGTCCCTATCTGTGACTCACCAACTCCACTATATGGTGAGTAGCATCAACCCTTTTCATAACGTTGTATAGTACGTTTACCATTTTAGTAGTCAGTCTTGATATTTTGTACTGTAATTTCTAAACAATAATTTCAAAGAAAAACTGTATTACAAAACTGAAGAACTTTTTTTTTTTTTTTTTAAAAAAAAAACTGAATGCAGATGCATAAATATATTATTTCAGTTTATTCAGATCTATATCTGAATAAACTGAATAATGGTCTCAGATCTACATCTAACCAACAGAGAAGAAAATGAAGTGGAAGAATGGAGAAAGGTAGCAGAAAAATTTAAAAACATAATAAATTAACCTAAAAGGCAAACTTTCAATAAATTCACTGGAAATAGAAAAATTACAAAGAAGTCAAATTCATTGGAAATTTTGAGAAGCTCTCTAATACTAACAACATATTATACACAGATCAAAATAAAATAAAAGCAAATTACATCCTCATTTTAAATGCAGCTAAATAGTTCAAAAAGAAAGCTTCTACACAGAAAAGCATGTTGAGATACATCTAATAAATTATTAAATGATGATTTTACTTTAGAACAGCTTACACAAGTCATTTCAGGTTTAAAAGATAGGAAGAAACCTGAATCAGAGAACATCACATCTGAGTTCTCAAAACATCTTCATCCGGCTGCAATGGAAACATTATTGAAATTAATTAACCAGACACGGAAATGACACATACCTGCTCTCTCCAATAAAACTTATCACTATACTAATATTAAAACCAGGGAAACCAGCAGATAATTTGAACAATTACAACCCCATATCCTCAACAATCATCTTAGCAAAAAACTGTGGACAACATTATAAATTATTGATTGATGTGGTACCTTGAAGCAGAGAACTTCTTTCTGTGAACCAAAACAGATTTAGGAAATTCCATTCAACCACAAATCAAATTTTAAATCTTTCATGAGAAATAAAAGATGCCTTGACTAACAAGAAAACTTCCCTGGTATTATTTATTGGTTTTAAGGGAGCCTTTTTATTACTCATGAAAACCACACATTACATGTTGTACCACCACACAGCGAGACCTTCAAAGGTGGTGGTCCAAATTGCTGCACACACCAGCTCCTCTAACACCCAGAAGCATGTCCTCTTGCATTAATGCATGCCTGTATTTGTCAAGGCATACTATTCACAAGCTCATCAAGGCACTGTTGGTCCAGATTGTCCCACTCCTCAATGGCGATTCGGCGTAGATCCCTCAGAGTGGTTAGTGGGTCGCATCATCCATAAACAGCCCTTTTCAATCTATCCCAGGCATGTTCGATAGGGTTCATGTCTGGAGAACATGCTAGCCACTCTAGTCGAGCGATGTCGTTATCCTGAAGGAAGCCACCCACAAGATGTGCATGAGGGGGTTGAGAATTGTTATCAATGAAGAAGAATACCTCACCAATATGCTGCCGATATGGTTGCACTATCCAGTTGGAGTGTGGCATTCACGTATCGTACAGCCGTTACGGCACCTTCCATGGCAACCAGCGGCATACATCGGCCCTACATAATACCACCCAAAAACAGCAGGGAAACTTCACCTTGCTGCACTTGCTGGACAGTGTGTCTAAGGCTTTCAGCCTGACTGGGTTGCCTCCAGACACGTTTCCAACGATTGTCTGGTTGAAGGCATATGCAACACTCATCGGTGAAGAGAACATGATGCCAATCCTAAGCAGTCCATTCAGCATGTTGTTGGGCCCATCTGTACCATGCTGCAAGGTGTCTTGGTTGCAAAGATGGAACTCGCCATGGATGTCAGGAGTGAAGTAGTGCATCATGCAGCCTATTGTGCACAGTTTGAGTCATAACACGACGTCCTGTGGCTGCATGAGAAGCATTATTCGACGTGGTGGTGATGCTGTCATGGTTCCTCCAAGTCATAATCCACAGGTAGTGGTCATCCACTGCAGTAGTAGCCCCTGGGCAGCCTGAGAGGTATGTCATCGACAGTTCCTGTCACTCTGTATTTCCTCCGCGTCTGAACAACATCGCTTTGGTTCACTCTAAGATACCTGGACACTTCCCTTCTTGAGAGCCCTTCCTGGCACAAAGTAACAATGCGGACACAATCAAACTGGGGTATTGACCGTCTAGGCATGGTTGAACTACAGACAATACGAGCCATGTAGCTCTTTCTTGGTGGAATGACTGGGACTGATTGGCTGTCGGATCCCCTCCATCTAATAGGTGCTGCTCATGTATGTTTGTTTACATCTTTCTGTGCACTTAGTGACACCTCTGAACAGTCAAAGGGACTGTGTCTGTGATACAATATCCACAATCAACGTCTATCTTAAGGAGTTCTGGGGACCGGGGTGATGAAAAACTTTTTTTGATGTGTGTATATTGAGAGCAAAATTGCTACAAAAACTGAAAAATGTAAACATTTCTGGGGATGTTTATGTCCAACTAAGATAAATAATACATTCAGTAAATATGTATAACAAATCCAAGAAGGGAGATACTGAACGTTCAGTGACCAGTGCAAAATTCTTCAATACTTTCCTCAATGACCTCTCCTTATACATATCTACAGAAGAAGAAGTAAAAACCATACTTCTGCAGAAGGGGTTGTTATTTGGGTGTTATTACCAAACAACAAAAGGAAGCAATTATCAGATAAAATGAACCTGTAAATAGGGGCAATTTCCAACATCAAAACTTTGTGCCAGACTGGGACGTGAACTTGGATTTCCTGCTTGTTGCTACTGGTTGCCTTAACCATTTCAGCTGGTACTGGTGGATAAATATCATATTGCAGTGCAATATCATAAAATGAAACAAGTGACAAATCACCCCAAACATTGGTCACACGAAAACCTTATGGAAATAAATATGTACTAAAAAAACCTTCTAGCAAATATTTTCTTTATGTCACTCTTACACAAAATTAACTTTAAAAATTGGAAGGTAAGATATACAGCAGAATGAATATTTGGCATGTGAATTGACCAAAAATTAAACTGTATCCTACATAAAGAAAACAGTTGAGAAAGCGCAAAACAGACTCAGTGTACTGAAGACAGTAGCCGGCAGTAAATGGGGATGTTCAAGAACAATGCTCAGTGCCATTTACACAACCTACATGCAACTAATTTTAACACACAGTAGCAAACAATTTGTTATGGCTACTACCAGAAATATCAGCAGGTTAGAGATAGTCCAGAACCAGGCATTAAGAATTATAACTGGTGGAGGAAAATCAGCACATTTAGTATCCAACAGAACTGTAACTAGATTAGAATCTATTGAAATAAATATTCAAAGGTTCAGCATGAGGAACTGATTGCGCTACCCTGCCATATTAATCAACAAAAATAGATTAAAAAAATCTACTCACTGTCAGCAGCAGCAGGAGCCAGTGGCTCCTTCTTCTGGCAGGAGGGCTGAAGGGGGAGGATGAGGGATGAGAGAGAATGACACCCAGGATGTACCAGACAGGATGAGAAGGAAAGAATGATGGTTGGGGGTTATACCATATGAGATTTTAAAACATGAGGACTTAAAGGTGGAAGATAGGGTAACATCCAAGACAAAGATTGCTGACAAAACATCATGAAAGATCAGACAACATAGAACTGTTGTTGTTGTTGTGTTCTTCACTCTGAAGACAGGTTGGATGCAGCTCTCCATCCTACTTTATCACGTCCAAACCTCTTTACCTCAGAATGACTACTGCAACCTACGTCCTTCTGAATCCACTTACTTTATTTATCGCTTGGCTTCCCTCTACAATTTTACCCTCACACTTACCTCCAATGCTAAATTGGTGATCCCTTGATTTCTCTGAATGTGTCTATAAACCGATCCCTTCTTTTAGTCAAGGTGTGGCACAAATTTCTTTTCTCCCCAATTGTGTTCAGTACCTCTTCATCAGTTACATGATCTACTCATCCAGTCTTCTGCATTCTTGTGTAGCACCACATTTCATAAGCTTCTATTCATTTCTTGTCTAAACTGTTTGTAATCCATGTCTCACTTGCATCCTCTTTTCAAGACAATGTCCATTTCATTCAACAGCTCTTCCTAGTTCTTTGATGTCTCTAACAGAAATACAATGTTGTAGGAAAACCACTAAGTCTTTATTTCTTCTCCCTGATCTTTGATTCATAGTCAAATAATTTTTTTTTTTTTTTTTTTTTTTTTTTTTTTTTTTTTTTTTTTTTTTTTTTTTTTTTGTGCTTGCAGAATGCATGGTAGAGTAACATTGGAGTTGACTGCAATCCTCTCTCATCCACTTCTCAATCACTGTTTGGCTTTCATGCCCCCTCAACTGCCATCTGGTTTCTACATAAGTTATATAGCCTTGTGTTTTGCTACTGCTACCTTCAGAATTTCAAAGGGAGTATTCCAGTCAACATTGTCAAAATCTTTCTCTAAGTCTACAAATGCTATGAACATAGGTTTCCCTTTCCTTAATTTATCTTCTAAGGGAAGGCATAGGGTTAGTACTGTCTTGCATGTTCCTACATTTCTCCACAACCCCAGCTGATCTTCTCCGAGGTCAGCTTCTACCAATTTTTCCATTCTTCTGTAAAGAATTTGTGTCAGTATTTTCCAACCATGATTTATGAAACTGATAGTCTGGTAATATTCATACATTCCAGCAACTATTTTCTTTGGAATTGGAATGGTTACATTCTTCTTGAAGTCTGAGAGTATTTTCCCTGTCTCATATATCTTGCACACTAGATGGAACAGTTTTGTCATGGCACACTCCCCCAAGGATATTAGTATTTCTGGTGGAGTGTGATCTGCTCCAAGGGCCTTGTTTCAGTTTAGGTCTTTTGGTGCTCTGTCAAATTCTTCTCGCAGTATCATTTTCCCATCTCATCTACATCCTCTCCCTTTTCTATAATATTTCCTTCAAGTTCATCTTCCTTATACAGGCCCTCTGCATACTTCTTCCACCTTTCTGCTTTCTGTTCTTTGCTCAGGACTGGTTTTCCATCTGAGCTCTTGATATTCATACAGCTGCTTCTCTTTTCCTATAAAGCCTCTTTAATTTTCATGTAGGTGGTATCTACCTTTCTCCTAGTGAAATATGCTTCTAAATCCATACGTCTGTACTCTAGCCACTCCTGCTTCTCCATTTTGCACTTCCTGTCAGCCTCATTTATTAGACATTTGTATTTCCTTTCATTCGCTTCATTTGCTGCACTTTTGTATTTTCTCCTTTCATAACCCAAATTTAATACCTCCTCTGATGTCAAAGGATTTCTATGTCAAAGGATTTCTATCAGGCCTTGTTTCTCCACCTATTAGATCCTCTGCTGGCTTCACTACTTCATCTCTCAAAGCTTCCTGTTCATCTTCTACCATATTCATTTCCCCTGTTCTTGTCAATAGTTACCTAATGTTCCCTCCAAAACTCTCAAGAAGCTATGGTTCTTTCAAGTTATCCAGATCTCATCTCCTTAATTTCACATATTTTTGCAATTTCAACAGTTTTAATCACCAGGTCATAACCAATAAATACTGCTCACAGTTTGCATCTGCCCCTGGATATGTCTTCCAGTTTAAAATCTGATTCTGAAATCTGTGTATCACCATTAATTTATCAATATGAAACCTACTGGTGTCTCCAGGTCTCTTCCATGTATACAGCCTTCTTTCATGGTCCTTCACCTGAGTGTTAGTGATGATTAAATTATGCTCTGTGCAAAGTTCTACCAGAAGGCTTTCATTCCTTTTCCCTAGCCACCCTCTTTCTTTCCTACTATCAAACCCCAGTCTCCCATTAAAATTAAATTCCCATCTCCCTTAACTATCTGAACAATTTCTTTTCTGCCTTCATACATTTCTTCAATCTATTCATCATCTGTGGAGCTAGAGGGCATATAAAACTGTACTACTGGGCTGGGTGTTGGCTTCTCATCCATCTTGGCTGCGATAATATGTTCACTGTGCTGTTCATACTAGCTTTTCTGCATTCCTATTTTCTTATTCATTGTTAGACCTACTCCTACATTACTTCTATTTGATTTTGTATTTATGATCCCGTACTCACCTGAAAAGAAGTCCTACTATATTCAATTTCAATCTATTCATTTCTCTTTTTACTCACCTATCTGCCCAGTTAAAGAATCTAGCATTCTGCTGCCCTGAAGAAAGCCAATTTTGTTTCTCCTGCTAATATTAAATAATGAATAATAAATATGAGAGAAATATTTTTGTCTGTATCTGTGTGTACATCTATTCTCTGCAAACCACCATGAACTGCATGGCAGAGTGTACATCCCATTGTACCAGATATTAGAGCTTTTCCCATTCCATTCACATATGGACTGCAGGAAGAACAACTGCTTAAACACCTCTATATGTGCTGTGATCAGTCTAACTTATTATCCCTACGGGTGCGATATGTAGGGGGCACTAGAATACTGCTAGATTCCTCATTTAAAATTGGTTCTAGTTAGCATCTGTCTTCAATCATCTGCCAGTTCAGTTCTTTTAGCATCTCTGTGAGACAGTTGAAGTTATGTAGCAGCACTATACTCAATATAATGAGTTGAGAAGTGTACTAAAAGGTGTGTATTGCACACTCCAGCACTAAACATAATGCTGTTACATTAGTATACAAGGTGTATGAAGAACAGCTACCATGTCTGTTATTCTTTAGGATTCTTAAAGAGTCCTGAGAGCTATGAAACATCACATTACAGGACTGTTTAGTTACAATACTCTTGTAATCTACGGACATTTTAAGTAACTCTCAAGCAATGTGTGGTGCCTATTTTAGGAACTAAATTTCCACACATAAGATTGTTGAGCAGACATAGTTGTATAATAACATGAATGAGTATTTTAAAATCACATCAGTAGAACCAAAATAAATCAAACATTTTTGTCAACTACCTTTCTATAGAGTCTTCACGAAAATGTTTGGCAGCTTATATACAAACCTTCCACAAGCTGACATGGTCAGTATTCATATCGAGCAACATTTCTTCTCCATTATCCTTTGGATCCACATATTGGAAACCAACCGGGTGGTGTATGAGGTACAAGTCAACATAGTCTAGCTGCAGGTCATGCAGCGACTGCTTGAGGTGCTTCTCCACACATTCTGCTCGGTTTCCTGTCAATGGCAGCTGAAATAGAGGATTTTTTTTTTTTTATAAGTAATATTGGAAAACTGAGATAGTTTACCTGGTCGTTAAAGTAGGGAGACTCATGAAGGCAACTTATTTTGCATTATTTTCCCAGCAGATGCTCACAAATGCTTTCCATTGTGTGCCAGCATAGTCCACTGTAACTAGCTATGACGTCACGAATGTTGTGCAGTACTTTACAAGTAAAGTAAATAATCTGAAAAGTTAATAGCATGTCAGGAACGATGCTAAAATGATAATGTGTTAAGTTTCAGTTTAGTAACTTTAACAGTTCTCAAAATTTGGACATTTTACGTAAAAATTACCAGCGCAACAGTAAGTAGCTAAAAACTTCAAGATTTATATTCGGATTCCTTTTTCATTGTAATTTAATGGAAACAGCATGCTGGATGGTTCATGGTGGTTCATGGTGTGGGTTCGTGTTGTCATGTCCTAGTTCATGAACCACAGGCAACATATGAGTGGCCAAGTAAGTGGTCCCGACAGTCGGGATACCAGTTACTTTGGAATAAGGTTGGGCATCTCGGACATATTCTGAGTTGTGGTCACCTTAGTGCTCATATGGCAAAGACTACCAAATCCACAGGTTAGTCCCTCAGCCGTTAGGGGTAAAACCCAATGGGACTCGGGGCAAGTAAGGCTAGCAACCTGCTTCCCTGGTACTTTAAATATGATACTGGCAACAATCAGAGCAAAATGCCTCAGACTTTTGGAGGTGACGGAGTCCCACCTCTAACTGGCAAACCAGGGACTCCTAAGATACGACTTGGCAAACAAGTGGTAATGAGATAAGGAGCTATTAATATCAATGGGGGCTACTCTGGGAAGAAGGTAGAGCTGGCAGAGGCTGCAAGTAAGATGGGGCTGGACGTTTTAGCTGTTAGTGACATTCAGGTAAGGGGTGAGATAGAAGAGGAAGTGGGAGAATACAAGGTCTACCTGTCAGGAGTCAAAGCAGGAATTGCACAATGGGGTGTAGGGCTTTACATCAGGAAAGAAATGGAACCCAGCATAGTTGCAATAAGGTATGTAAATGAACGACTGATGTGGATAGATTTGACAGTGTCTAGCAAGAAAATTAGGATTGTGTCAGTATATTTGCATTGTGAAGGGGCAGATCAAGATAAGATGGATATTTTTTATGAGGCACTCAGTGATGTAGTTGTTAAAGGACAAGGGCTGTGTTCTGCTCATGGGTGATTTTAATGCCAGGATTGGAAATTGAACAGAAGGGTATGAAAAGGTTATGGGTAAATTTGGAGAGGATATGGAGGCCAACAGGAACGGGAAACAACTCATGGATTTCTGTGCCAGTATGGGCTTAGTAATCACAAACTCCTTTTTTAAACATAAGAACATTCACCGGTATACTTGGGAAGGCAGGGGAACCAGATCTGTCATTGACTATATAATAACAGATCAGGAATTCAGGAAGGCTGTGAGGGACTCATGTGTATTCAGAGGACTCTTTGATGACACTGATCATTATTTAATCTGCAGTAAAATTGGGATTGTGAGGCCAAAAGTGCAGGAGGTCAGGTCCATATGTAGGAGGATAAGAGTGGAGAAACTTCAGGATAAGGAAATCAGGCACAAGTACATAACAGTGATCTCAGAAAGGTACCAGTTAGTTGAATGTAGTCAATTACAGTCATTGGAAAAGGAATGGACAAGGTACAGGGACACAGTACTAGAAGTGGCTAAAGAATGTCTTGGAACAGTAGTGTGTAAAAGTAGGATGAAGCAAACAGCTTGGTGGAATGACACAGTCAAGGCAGCCTGTAAAAGGAAAAAGAAGGCGTATCAAAAATGGGTACATACTAGAACTCAGGTAGACAGAGAAAGTTATGTTGAAGAAAGAAACAAAGCCAAACAGATAATCGCAGCATCCAAGAAGAAATCTTGGGAAGACTTTGGGCCGGCCGCAGTGGCCTTGCGGTTCTAGGCGCGCAGTCCGGAACCGTGCAACTGCTCCGGTCGCAGGTTCGAATCCTGCCTCGGGCATGGTTGTGTGTGATGTCCTTAGGTTAGTTAGGTTTAAGTAGTTCCAAGTTCTAGGGGACTGATGACCACAGCTGTTAAGTCCCATAGTGCTCAGAGCCATTTGAACCATTTGAAGACTTTGGGAACAGGTTGGAGACTATGGGTCAAGCTGCTGGAAAACCATTCTGGAGTGTAATTAGCAGTCTTCAAAAGGGAGGTAAGAAGGAAATGACAAGTATTTTGGACAGGTCAGGAAAACTACTGGTGAATCCTCTGGATGCCTTGGGGAGATGGAGGGAATATTTTGAAGAGTTGCTCAATGCAGGTGAAAATATGGTCAGTAATGTTTCAGATTTCGAGGTAGAATGGGATAGGAATGATGATGGAAATAGGATCACATTTGAGGAAGTGGAGAAAATGGTCAATAGATTGCAGTGCAATAAAGCAGCTGGGGTGGATGAAATTAAGTCGGAACTCATCAAATACAGTGGAATGTCAGGTCTTACATGGCTACACAGGATAATTGAAATGGCCTGGTAGTCGGGACAGGTTCCATCAGACTGGACAAAAGCAGTAATCACACCAATCTTTAAACATGGAAACAGAAAAGATTGTAACAGCTACAGAGGTATCTCTTTAATCAGCATTGTGGGTAAAATCTTCTCAGGTATTGTTGAAAGGAAAGTGTGAGTATTAGTTGAGGACCAATTGGATGAAAATCAGTGGGGGTCAGGCCTCTTAGAGGTTGTCAGGACCAGATCTTTAGCTTACGGCAGATAATGGAGAAGTGTTATGAGTGGAACAGGGAATTGTATCTATGCTTTATAGATCTAGAAAAGGCATATGACCGGGTTCCTAGGAGGAAGTTATTGTCTGTTCTACGAGATTATGGAATAGGAGGCAAACTTTTGCAAGCAATTAAAGGTCTTTACATGGATAGTCAGGCAGCAGTTAGAGTTGGCGGTAAATTGAGTTCACGGTTCAGAGTAGTTTCAGGGGTAAGACAAGGCTGCAACCTGTCTCCACTGTTGTTCATATTATTTATGGATCATATGTTGAAAACAATAGACAGGCTGGGTGAGATTAAGATATGTGAACACAAAATAAGCAGTCTTGCATATGCGGATGACTTAGTTGTGATGGCAGATTCGATTGAAAGTTTGCAAAGTAATATTTCAGTGGGAAAGAGATATAAACGGATTGAGTGCCAAATAGGAGGAACAAAGTTAGAACAGGTGGACGGTTTCAAGTACTTAGGATGCATATTGTCACAGGATGGCAACATAGTGAAAGAAATGGAAGCGAGGTGTAGCAAAGCTAATGCAGTGAGCGCTCAGCTACGATCTACTCTCTTCTGCAAGAAGAAAGTCAGTACTAAGTTATCTGTGCACCGCTCAATCTTTCGACCAACTTTGTTGTATGGGCGCGAAAGCTGGGTGGATTCAGGTTACCTTATCAACAAGGTTGAGGTTACTGATATGAAAGTAGCTAGGATGATTGCAGGTACTAGTAGATGGGAACAATGGCAGGAGGGTGTCCACAATGAGGAAATCAAAGAAAAACTGGGAATGAACTCTATAGATGTAGCAGTCAGGGTGAACAGGCGTAGATGGTGGGGTCGTGTTACACGCATGGGAGAAGCAAGGTTACCCAAGAGACTCGTGGGTTCAGCAGTAGAGGGTAGGAGGAGTCAGGGCAGACCAAGGAGAAGGTACCTGGATTCGGTTAAGAATGATTTTGAAGTAATAGGCTTAACATCAGAAGAGGCACCAATGTTAGCACTGAATAGGGGATCATGGAGGAATTTTATAAGGGGGCTATGCTCCAGACTGAAAGCTGAAAGGCATAATCAGTCTTAAATGATGATGATGATGATGATGATGATGATGATGAGCATGCTGGATCTCACAACGTAATATTTTGGTTCAAATTCATGATTTTCTGTTTTTTTGTCCTAAAAGTTCGGAAGCAAGATGGATTAAGTAAGTGATTAGATAAAGCTAGGATGTTTAGATTTAGGTAGAATGGAGATACGCTATAATAACAAAGATGTGAGAAGTTTCTAAAAGGCAGCTATATAACTATAGCTGTAGCGTCTCTCCAAAGGGCAAGTTCAGAGCTCATCTATTGCGTGCAGTACAACTAAAATAATTCTCTCGCCAAAGGTATTTAACGTAGCCACATCAGAATTTTACTATTACTCTCCTGTGTGCTAATTACACAATTAAATCGAGAGCTTCATTGGCCTTAAGTGCATGAAGCAATTAATTATTTAGCAAATTGAAGTGGTGGTTTGCTAGCCCAGCAGCTAGGTCAGTAAGGCAAACTTTTGTCATCTGCGCCTTCGGTGGTCCGCACTATGGCTATATAAATAAGAGCATGCGAGCTAGAGTAAGGCCCCAGTTCTCTTCTAGATTCGTATCAGCACGCACTCCATGTCGGAAGCCGCATCGCATTTGTGCAGTTGCCAGGAACAGTGTTGGATGCCGTATTATGTAACTTGGTATGCACGTAACAATGAGTTTGCTTTGGGGTAAAGTGTTAATGGTGGAACAACTTCAGTGATTTATCCTTAGTTTGTGTATGTTGTATTTTCACGTGTCACCACAGGACAGACTTTCTTCCATTACTAGCATGGTGTTTGATGAGTATTAACACCAAATTTTGGCGAGCATTCACTTTGAACATTTACATCGATAACGATTATTGAACAGTTTCGTCTTCTAGGGAAAATAGGATCCGCACTATAGACTCTGAACAGTTCTGATAGTACAATAGCTGATGTGGGTAATCATTTGGAATTTTATGCCTTATCGTTTTCAGAATATAGTGAAAATTGTTATAGTAAACTTCATTTTCTATGAATCCCAGACATCATCCTAAATCTTCAAGTAATGAACTTCAATAATGACTAATTTATTTCTCCATCAGAGTGGGCACAGTGAACTCTAATTACAGGCATCACATTTTTGCTAATTACTTTCAGGTTGCCAACATTGTAGTTAGAGAGCCTGGGCTGACAACAGCAACATACCATAATACATCAACTTTTATTTTCCACCCACTGCCCCACAAACAGCCTCACAGTACATTTACTACAGTATGAAGTGATGAAGTGTGTTGTCACCAAGCAATCAGTCTGTAAACAAGTGTAACATTCACAAACATAATACTAGACGGTGAAATGAATTACTGTACACTATCCCTCACTGTATCATCAGTGTGACACCAAAAGCAATGAGGTGTATTCAGTCATAAAAATCCTTGACTGTGTCAAAAGAATTTAATGGATAATAAAACTAACTTCAAATACAAACTGAAATTATACCTTCTGCTCCACAGAAGAATTTCTCTACATGTTGCAATATGATGTGATTGTGGCTTTTTTTCTTTTTTTTTCCTTTTTTTTAAAAAAAAGGGGAGTTAATTGATAGCTACTATAAGAGATAAACAAATGATATTCGCGTTCAACAGGGAAACATAGCATTATTCCAGAAAGGCATCAAACTGTAGATGGAAAAAAGTAATGATAGAGAGAAATTAAAATGAGCAGCAAAGGATTACATGAAAGCATATTATGATTTATGTATTCAGTTGCCTTTGAAAAATCATGGAATATTCTATTAGCCTACAATCTTTATGTACATTCTTGCTGTATCTGTAAATAGCCATCTAAGCATTGGAATTCCTTAGAAATCCAAACTATGGCTCTGACAATACATTTTTTGTAGTCAGATGGCTGAAAAGGCACTTGCAGAGTGCCTATTATAAAATTTTCTATAATGGTGGACAATTGTTTGCAGTATCTTTCTATCTACTGTCTCATGCAAATGCTTAACTTCAGCATATTTCAAGAAATTGTATGTTCCACTGCTAAATGACTGGTTGCACATATACTTTGACATGATTCACGAGAGAAGTGTCAATAAAAGATATTGATGAAACTCGGTGGGTGTCTCTAGGGTGCAGAATAATGCAATACATATTTTTTTATTTGTGCCCAATTTCACTTCAAGGGGTAAAAGACGCCCTGAAAAATAATTTGGCATTTTAAGTTTAAAGGGAATTTTTTTGAAACAGTGATATGCAAAAAATGCTTCACATACAAAAGCTGATATGTACTTGATGCCCTTGAAACCTATACAATCAATTATTGTGATAATTTGAAATTTTGCAAAATACCCCACCACTATTTATCAAATCTGAAAAACTGAAAACTTGTGTTACAACATAAATGAAAGAAGCATTCCAGCCATGTACATCCCTGTGTCGTAAAGCTGGTTTCTGAAGTACCTGTTTTGGAAAATAAGCTGTACACTATGTACTGTTGGAGTATTTTCAATGTACATAATTAAAATATCTAAACATTCATTACTACTGTAATAATTTATTTTACTTATATTTTTTATGTTTTAAATTGCTATTTTACATTCATGGCTTTTTTTGTTTTTCAGTTTACTGTTTCATATACATATATTTTGATAGTTGAAAATCATAAGTAACTTATTATTGTGATAGAAAATAATTACAATAATGATAATCTGTAAGGAAATTCTTAAAACATAACATTTTGTTACACCATGCACATAAAATGAAAGAAAATTCTTCACATAATATGCATGACAATAAGCTTCACATAATATGCATGACAGAGAAGCCAGTATAATACAAAATTCTGCATGATTTCAAATTTTCAGTGGTGATCCTCTATATATACTGATTTTTGCCAGGCATATTTCAGTATATTGGTAAGTCATGGTGAAGGGAATTAATTATGTACTGCAGCTTCACTGTATTGTTTCTCAAGTGAAGATTGTCATAATCATTCACCAGAACTAGAACTGAAAATCTTCTCACAAAGTTATTCCAAAACAGAAAGCCGTATATGTTCCATGGCTGTACCTGTGCCATCAAGCTCTGTGGGGTCACCAGAGGTTTCTTGTTCTCAGGTATTATGGCAGTCACTAATACATAATCAGCTCTTTTCACCAAGGCTCACCGATGTACTGAAATAAGCCTGATACAAATCAGGATATTTAGATGATAACCAGCGAAAATTTGAAATCCTGCAGAAGTTTGTTTTATACTGGCTTCTCTGTCATGTATACTAAGTGAAGAAATTTCGTTCATTTTATATTCATGGTGTAAAACAAATGTTATGGTTTAAGTATTCCCTTACAGATTATCATTACTGTAATTATTTTCTATCATAATAATGAGTTACTTATTATTTTCAACTAACAAAATACACGTATATGAAACAGTAAACTAAAAGACAAAAAAAGCCATGCATGTAAAATGCAAAATAACAATTTAAAACCTAAAAAATATAAGCAAAATAAATAATTAGAATATTAATTAATGATTAGATATTTTAATTAGGTGTGTTGAAACTACTGTGATGGCACATTGTGTACAGCTTATTTTCTGAAAATGGTGTTTTAGAAACCAGCTTTACTACACAGGAATGTATTTGGCTTGAAAGCTTCTTTAATTTATGATGTAATAAAAGTTTTCATTTTGCAAAATCAATAAATGGTGGTGATGTATTTTGCAAAATTTCAAGTTATTAAAATAGTTGATTATACAGTTTTCTAAAAAATACAAGGAAAACATTTTTTGTGTATTGTTGTTTTGAAGAAATTCTCTTCAAACCTAAAATGCTAAATTATATTTCAGGGTATGTTTTACCCCTTAAAAGTAAAACTGGGCTCAAACTAAAAAAAATATATACTGCACTATTTTATCCCCTCTCCAGACCTGCCAAGTTTCCCAACGATCGTTTACTGACACTTGGGAATCTTCCCCTGTTAGTTGCTCTAGGTACCTGACTGTGAAAGAGGAGCCTATTTAACAGGAATGTTGATCATTCCTTGGAATAAAAAAACACTTTGTTTTATGAGGTTCATTCAAATTAAACCTGATGTGTGTCTACCTTTGCCTTACACATAAGGTGGCACCACATAACTGCGGGTATGGTGGTGCCATCTATTATTAAAGAGACTGATGAGTGTCAACCGTTCGATGTTGCATAGCACCAGCATGGTTTCACATAGAAGAGAAGGTGGTCACAGAAGTTATTGCCCACTACCAAACATGAAGGCGAGTAAGCAAGAACAATGCGGAGTGTTTCAATTTTTGGCAGTGGAGGGATTTGGAGGCCATGAAATATATCGACGGATGAAGGCTGTGTATGGTGAGCACAGCCTGAGTCGTTCAGGTGTTGTGGAATGGTGCAAACGATTCCTTGAGGGGTGTGAGTCACTGGAAGATGATGCTTGTCCTAGACAGGCTCATTGTGTCATCACACCAGAAATGGTTGCAGAACTGAGTGCTTTAGTCTTGGACAACCACAAAATCACCATGGATGAGATCCATCAGTTACTAGGTATTAACAAGGGCACTGCCCACACCATAATGCATCAAGACTTGAACGTCCGAAAAATCTGTGCACAGTGGGTTCTGCACCAAGTGACTGCCAAACAGTGCAATACTCAAACGGCGCTGTCTCTGAGTCATCTGCAACGTCGTCATGAGGAGGAATATGGTGTTCTGTCACGTATTGTCACAGGTGATGAAACATGGTGTTGATAAAATCATTACCATTACTTTACACTAGTGAACAGGTTTCGTTTGAATGGCTCTTATAATATTTTTTGATCATATAGTGCTATCCATTACTTTATCTCTCAGCTCACAGTCAACACTACTTTGAAACTAATATTAATCCCCTTAGTTTCAAGTTTCTCAGCTGTGAAGTTGTTATGCTTAGTAAATACATTTTACAGGAAACTAATGACATGTTTTGGGGTTGTCCCACTTCTGACACTGCTCAGCTAAAACCAAGCCTTTTTTTTCACCACACACAGTATTCCTTGTTCTTGTACCAACTATTGTTTTAGTCATGCTTTTAGATATGACATTTCCAGATGCAACCAAATTCTATGATGGTGAGCATGCACTCTGTCTGACCCTTTGCAGTGTACTTTTATACGATTGTTCTTCAGCCACAGTTGCAACATTGACATTTCTTCTGTTTCTGTGTGCACTTCTTAAAACTGTGCCTCTGCATTCCCAAGTAATAAGCAAAATGCCAAAGCTTACATTTCAATTACAATGTGTTTTGTGCAGATGGCACACATTTCAAAAAGGAGTGGGTGACCTTCCAACAACTAAACAACAGCTCTTTTTATTTTTAAACCAACTATACAAATATTTTATTAATGTAATAGACCTATTATATTTTATGGATAAAAAGCAGAAAAATTACTTGTACAAAATGCAACGAGTAGAAATATAATTGACTGTATGAATTTTACTTTGTAGTTTTTGTTTTTTCTCTTCTAATTCCACTACTTATAGTACCTGTTGCTCTTTTCTATAAACTCCACAAGTATGAAATAATTTGTTTGCTCTCAGACTGCTATAATTTCAAGTCCACATTTTCACACTGAGAATTATCTTGTAAAAGAGCTTCACCATTTTCACTATCAGAAGGTTCATCCAATATAAATGTTCTTGAAGCCTTGCATTTAATTTTTTTCTAATATTCCATCTTCTTTACTCAAATCTATGAATTTTTTTATAATGTTTTAAAAGTTTTCAGTTCAATTAAGTTATTTCAAAGTGGAGCAGTGGTTAGCACACTGGACTCGGATTCTGGAGGACTATGGTTCAAACCCATGCTGGGCCATCCTGATTTAGATTTTCCATGATTTCCCTTAATCACCTTTTCCATGATTTCCCTAAATTACCTCAGGCAAATGGTGAGACGTTTCCTTTGAAAGGTCACAGCCAAATTTCTTCCTCACCCTTCCCTCATCCAATGGGACCAATGATCCCTCTGATTTGATCCCCTCACCCAAATCAACTAACCAAATAGTTTCACTTTTTGCTGCTGTGTTTGGAAAATGCCAGACATCTTCATCTTCAGGTGCCCTTAATTTGTGCATGTTTTCAGTTCATTGCTTTTTCCAATGTAAGCCTAGGACTACAGCTAAAAAGTCTAGATTTTTGTTTGTTTGTTCTGTGTTCATATTCAGTTGTGCAGTTTATTTCGGCACAGAATGAACCAACTACAATATCTAGGCTGTATATTCACACTGCTGTGAAATCATCTGAATACACAGCTTGTTCATAATAGTCAACAAATTATGTAAAATTTGCTTTGCAAAAGCTGTTGGTCCTCGCAGACTTGTGCTTTGAGATTTTTGTGCAATGGTATCTTAATATTGGCTGATGAAATACTTGACCCTGACAATTCCAGCTATTTTAATTACATCTCAATGACTTTAATATGTTTGAATTTAGCTGTGTTATCTTACTGTCAGGCAGTCCTCAGATCAGACTTTTAATTTTTAATACTGTAATCATAAAGCTTACATTCTTCATCTGCAGTGAAAACATCTTGACTCCTATACTTTGAGCGATAATAATCTGATGTTGATATCTGATTACTACCTAACAGCTTAATATCAGCTACATTACAGTTTCTTAAACTGTCAAATAAAGCAGAATGGTACATCCCATACTGCAGCACTTCTAAGAGACTTTTTACCTCTTCCACGGTCTCTGCAATTTTTTATTCATTCACTTATATTTTAAAACATTCCTTTTTGAAAGTTCATACTATGTTATCCAATTAAATAAGATGACCGATTTGAGAACTTTTTACCTTTGTCACAATAAAAAGATCTTCTCTCTTGATTTTTCCAGAATCAAGCCATTTCTTCAATGTCCTCCCAATTTGGGCTTCATTATTATACCTCCGGGCTGTATCTATGTGTCTGTACCCAATCTCTAGTGCTGCATCTATCGCCTTCTCTATATCATCTCCCAGTGCCTGTAACATCAACAATAGTGTGACAATTTGTGCGTAGTTAACAATCATGCTGGCTGAAAGAATAATTTATTTTAAAATAAGTATGTCAGTGGTTCTTTTCAGGTTATGTCCATGAATGTGTAACTGAATACAGAACACTTTTATCATGCCATTGACAGTGACATTGGCACTTGTTTTATTCGGCTGTACATAGACAGGCATAATCAGAAAATTATCAACATAAATATTACGTGCAACAGGGAGCTACAAGGTAGCAGTCTTTAAAAAAAATTGTGCCAGTGAATTATTTGTAACAAATATCTTGCAGAATAACATTCTGTAATTGAAGATGGTATTTTAGGATATTTTTACTAGTTGTACTTTAAAAAAAAAAATCTTGTTACGACACATTTCTGACCAGATTTCACAATCCGTAGTGAGGCACGCAAGCCAGCTGCCTACGATATCCCCTGAAGGAAATGGAATATTGCTGGAGCAGCATAGTGAAAGGCTCCAGTCTCGCCCTGGTGGTGAGCTGAATCTCCTCATATTGTGTCCCAATGTTGCACTGCCTCAGTCATCTATGGGACCAAAGGTGTAGTGCTGTCACAGAAAAGCAGTGGAGTGTCACTACAAATACTTGTGGCTCCAAGACCAGCAATACCTCATCTTCAACCACTGCTAAAATCGTGACATATTCCACGTCAGCTATCAGTTCCATGTGGCCCAGTCAGCTTCTTCTACATCTACGTTTAGCCACTAGCTCTTGGCATATGAGCCACTACCACCCCTGACAATCCTCGAGCTGGTGCCACAGGGAAAGGTCAACTTTTACGGAAATCTCATTCATCTGTGGGTGTCTCCAAAGGGTGCCAAGTTTGGGAGCTGTGGCATGCACTTGACTGGCCACCAGAGTAGCTATGCAACTACCACCTGCCAAACACGTTCGCCAGGCTACACTGGCTCCCAGTACTTCACCGAGGCAGCCCTCCCACCCAGTGTCCCCCCGCAGCTGCAACCGAGCACCCCGCTGCACACTCTGCTGGAGCTAGCAGCTGTCACCTGGGGGTCTTTGCACACCACTGAGTCACTGCCACTCACCACTGTTGCAGCATCTTACAGAATAAAAGAATTGTATTGCTAGTGTTGGATAGACTGTCAGTGACACAGCACCACAAGTAACTGCTGTTAATAAGGCGAGTACACCGGTCATATGTTACATATCTTTACGAGCTTCAAATGGAAGCGACTTCAGTAATGGATAAGAACTGTGATTGCTGTGTGCAGCTGTGAGCTGAGTTAGTGAACATTCACTCACAGCTCCACGCGGTGTTGGCTTCCATCACACAGCTTGAGGCTGCTGCCGAGGGGCGTCACCGTAGGGGGTCAGATGTGGGGATGCGAAGGACGTCGATCACGTCCCTTGTGTCCCCTAATCGGTCTACTGCTGTGGCCGCCTCAGGTACTGCCTGGACTGAGGTTGACCCCTCACGCATGGTCGAGTGAGAGATCATTCCAAAGTCTGGCATGCGGTGAAATACTTTCCGAGGTGCCGATCGTAGGGCCCCCCCGGTTCATTTCACAAGCAGGTTTTGGGCGTTATCTATGGCTGGCAAATTCTCTAAGCTGGATGCAGTCATCCACACTGTTCCAGAGAAAGCTTCTCAGCCCACAAGGTCTGGGCATTCACAGAGGATGGGTTTGCTGGTAGCTCCAACATTAGGCATGTAAAGGGGTCCCTTAGGAACATGACTGCCAAGGAGGCGAAGGAAACCAGTGCACACTCCATGTGCATACCAGGGGGAGGGGGGGAAGGGTCATTCCAGGTGTGGAAAAGGCGCTTCCGGATATCATGAAGAGTATAGGGCGCAGCCAACTGCAGGTGGTGGCTCATGTTGGTACCAATGATGCGTGTTGCTCTGTATCAGAGGAGATTCTCTCTGGTTTCAGGTGGCTAGCAGAAATGGTAAGGACTACCAGTCTGGCTTCCGATATTAAGGCAGAGTTCACCCTCTGCAGCATTGTCGATAGAACCAGTTGTGGTCCTTTAGTGCAGAGCTCAGTGGAGGGTGTCAATCAGAGGATCAGGCAGTTCTGTGACCATGTAGGCTGCAGATTCCTTAACTTGCGCCTTCGGGTGGTGGGTTTCTGGGTTCCGCTTAATAGGTCAGGAGTACACTACACACAAGAAGTGACTACACATGTAGTGGAGCTGTGTGCAAGGGACTGGTCAGTTTTTTTAGGTTAGAGGGCCTCAGGGAACCCCAGAAAGGGCGTTCATGTAAAATGGGGCAGGTAAAACACAGTAAGGTAGTTGTGGAAATAATAGGTAAATTGTCATAGCCATGTTGGGAAAGATCCAGAGCTCCAAGCCCTAATAGAAAACACTGAAGCTCAAATGGTTATGGGTACAGAAAGCTGGCTACAGCTGGAAATGAGTCTATATGAAACTTTCTCAAATGACCTAACAGTGTTCAGAAAGGATAGAGTAAATAGAGTAAGTAGTTTACCTTCTAGTGAAATTGAAGTAGATAGTTTCTGTGGAATAGTATGGGCAGAGGTTGTACTTGACAATCGTACTAAACTATTAGTTGGATTATTTTACCGGCCCCCTGGCTCGGAAGATATAGTTGCCAAACAGTTCAAAGAAAACTTGAGTCTCATTTCAAATAGGTACCCCACCCGTACAACTATAGTCGGTGGTGATTTCAATCTACCCTCAATATGCTGGAAAAATAAAATGCTTAAAGCCAGTGGCAGGCATAAAACATCATTCGAAATTGTATTGAATGCTTCCTCAGAAAATTATTTTGAACAATTAATTCATGAGCCCACTCAAAGTGTAAATGGTTGCGAAAGCATACGTGACCTCTTAGCAACAAATAATCCTGGACACATAGGGCATATAATGATGAATACAGCGATTAGTGGCCACAAGGCAGTTGCTACTAGGCTGAATACCATAACACCCACAACCATCAAAAAGAAATGCAAGGCACATCTATTTAAAAAAGCTGATGAAAATGTTCTTGCACATCTATTTAAAAAAGCTGATGAAAATGTTCTTAACACCTTTTTAAGAGACAGTCTCCACTGCTTTTGATCTGATCATGTATGCATAGAAAAGATGTGGAATGATTTCAAAGAGATAGTATCGACAGTAATTGAGATATATACCGCACAAATTAATAAGTGATGGTACTGATTCCCCATGGTACGCAAAATGGGTCAGATCACTGTTACAGAAGCAATGAAAAAACGTGCCAAATTTAAAAGAATGTAAAATGCCCAAGACTGGCAAACTTTTGCAAAAGTTTGAAAGATAGCGTGTACATCAATGCAAAATGCCTTTAATAACTTCCACAATGAAACACTGTCTCTGAATCTCGTAGAAAACCCAAAGGGATTCTGGCATACATAAAGCACACCAGTGGCAAGACGCAATCAGTACCTTCACTGCACAATAACAACGGTGAAGTCACTGATGACAGTGCCTCTAAAGAAGAGTTATTAAACATGGTTTTCTGAAACGCCTTCACTAAAGAAGACATAGTAAATATTCCTGAATTCCAATCAAGACAATTGCCAAGATGAGAAACATAGAAGCAGATATCCTGGGGGTAGCAAAGCAGCTTAAATTACTTAATAAAGGCAAGGTCTGCAGTCCACATTGTATACAGAGAGGCACTCTGCATTGCAGTGTAGCTTGCTGTCCAGGTTTGAGCGGGTGCGTTTCTGGATGAGGTATCGAATATATTGCTTCCCCCTACTTATACCTCCCGAGGAGACCACGAATCTAAAATTAGAGAGATTTGAGTGCGCACAGAGGCTTTCCGGCAGTCGTTGTTCCCGCGAACCATACGCAACTGGAACAGGAAAGGGAGGTAATGACAGTGGCACATAAAGTGCCCTCTGTCACACACTGGTGGGTGGCTTGCGGAGTATAAATGTAGTTGTAGATACCAGTCAGGTTCCTTTCAGTGTATACTTATACAACAGCTCCATATTTAGCAATTATATACAAACCCTCACTCACAGAAAGATCCGTACCTAGATACTGGAAAAATTGCTCAAGTCACACCAATACCCAAAAAGGAAACTAGAGGTAATCCACTGAATTACAGGGCCATATCACTAATGTCGATTTACAATAGGGTATTGGAACATATACTGTGTTCAAACATTATGAAATACCTTGAAGAAAATGATTTATTGACACACAGTCAGCACGGATTCAGAAAATATCGTTCTTGTGAAACACAACTAGCTCATTATACTCATGAAGTAATTAGTGCTATCGACAGGGGATGTCAAAAGGACCACGTTTTTAGATTTCCAGAAGGCTTTTTCAATGTTCCTTGCAAGCATCTTCTAACCAAACTGCACGCCTATGGAATATCACCTCACTTGTGTGACTGGATTCATGATATCCTATCAGAAAGATCACAGTTCATAGTAATAGATGGAAAGTCATCAAGTAAAACAGAAGTGATGCTTGGCGTTTCTCAAGGAAGTGTTATAGGTCCTCTATGGATACTGATCTATATTAATGACATAGAAGACAGTCTGAGTAGCCGTCTTAGATTGTTTGCAGATGATGCTGTCATTTACCATCTTGCAAAGTCATCAGACGACCAAAACAAATTGCAAAATGATTTAGATAAGATACCTGTATGGTGTGAAAAGTGGCAATTGACCCTGAATAAAGAAAAGTGTGAAGTTGTTCACATGTAAAAGAAATCCACTAACTTTTGATTATGCAATAAGTCACACAAATTTGAAGGCTGTAAATTCAACTAAATACTTAGGGATTACAATTACGAATAACCTAAATTGGAATGAGCACATAATTAATTTTATGGGTAGAGCAAACAAAAAGACTGCGATTCATTGGGAGAACATTTAGAAGGAGCAATAAGTCTACTAATGAGACTGCTTACACCATGCTTGTACACCCAATTCTGGAATATTGCTGTACGGTGTGGGTTCGGCATCAGGTGAGACTGACGGATGACATGAACACGTTCAAAGAAGGGCTGTTTGTTTTGTATTATCACAAAATAGGGGAGACAGTTCCAAAGATATGATACATGAATTAGAGTGGCAATCATTAAAACAAAGGTGTTTTTTGTTGCGATGGGATCTTCTCAAGAAACTTCAATCACCAGTTTTCTACTCCGATTGTGGAAAGATTCTGTTGGCACCCACCTACATAGGGAGAAATGATCATCATGATAAAATAAAATAAATCAGGGCTCGCACAGAAAAATTTAACTGTTCAATTTTCCTGCGCACCGTTCGAGAGTGGAACGGTGGAGAGACAGCTTGAAGGTGGTTCATTGAACCCTCTGCCAGTCACTTTATTGTGAATAGCAGAGTAATCATGTACTTGTAGATGTAGATTGATCTCTTTGGGTTCCATGAGTGCTGGAGAGTCAGTAATAAGTGACCCATTGAATTTCACTCACCATCCTGTAATGAGCATCCTGGCATTGATGGTGTCTGAATTCCCTTACCTATTACTGTTTCTACCTATTTTACTTTTCTACAGCTGACAGATCCAATATTGATTCCTCCAAAGTCATTTCTTTTGTTAAAACTTTGGTTCCAGATGAGATGAGAATCACTTCATCACATGAGCTATATCTTTATTGCTGAACAAACCAACCATTTTTTAAATACTTTCATACCTTTCAAAGCCATTAGTGAAAACACAGATTACAAAGCTTACAGCTTATGGTGAACCATAATTCTTTCACTGACCTGAGAATTTTTTATCTTCACCTTGCAGCTATTGAATTTCATTACTTCTGACAGTACAGGGTTATTACAAATGATTGAAGCGATTTCACAGCTCTACAATAACTTTATTATTTGAGATATTTTCACAATGCTTTGCACACACATACAAAAACTCAAAAAGTTTTTTTTGGCATTCACAAATGTTCGATATGTGCCCCTTTAGTGATTCGGCAGACATCAAGCCGATAATCAAGTTCCTCCCACACTCGGCGCAGCATGTCCCCATCAATGAGTTCGAAATCATCGTTGATGCGAGCTCACAGTTCTGGCACATTTCTTGATAGAGGAGGTTTAAACACTGAATCTTTCACATAACCCCACAGAAAGAAATTGCATGGGGTTAAGTCGGGAGAGTGTGGAGGCCATGACATGAATTGCTGATCATGATCTCCACCACGACCGATCCATCGGTTTTCCAATCTCCTGTTTAAGAAATGCCGAACATCATGATGGAAGTGCGGTGGAGCACCATCCTGTTGAAGGATGAAGTTGGCACTGTCAGTCTCCAGTTGTGGCATGAGCCAATTTTCCAGCATGTCCAGATACATGTGTCCTGTAACGTTTTTTTTGCAGAAGAAAAAGGGGCCGTAAACTTTAAACCGTGAGATTGCACAAAACACGTTAACTTTTGGTGAATTGCGAATTTGCTGCACGAATGTGTGAGGATTCTCTACCGCCCAGATTCGCACATTGTGTCTGTTCACTTCACCATTAAGGAAAAAATGTTGCTTCATCACTGAAAACAAATTTCGCACTGAACGCATCCTCTTCCATGAGCCGTTTCAACCGTGCCGAAAATTCAAAGTGTTTGACTTTGTCATCGGGTGTCAGGGCTTGTAGCAATTGTAAATGGTAAGGCTTCTGCTTTAGCCTTTTCCGTAAGATTTTCCAAACCGTTGGCTGTGGTACGTTTAGCTCCCTGCTTGCTTTATTCGTCGACTTCCGCAGGCTACGCGTGAAACTTGCCCGCACGCGTTCAACTGTTTCTTCACTCACTGCAGGCCGACCTGTTGATTTCCCCTTACAGAGGCATCCAGAAGCTTTAAACTGCGCATACCATCGCCGAATGGAGTTAGCAGTTGGTGGATCTTTGTTGAACTTCGTCCTGAAGTGTCGTTGCACTGTTATGACTGACTGATGTGAGTGCATTTCAAGCACGACATACGCTTTCTCGGCTCCTGTCGCCATTTTGTCTCACTGCGCTCTCGAGCGCTCTGGCAGCAGAAACCTGAAGTGCGGCTTCAGCCAAACAAAACTTTATGAGTTTTCTACGTATCTGTAGTGTGTCATGACCATATGTCAATTAATGGAGCTACGGTGAATTTATGAAATCGCTTCAATCATTTGTAATAGCCCTGTATGTAAAGGGTAACTTCTTATTTGCTATACAACTAGTAACAGTTCTGTTTTCTTTTCTCCAACTGCACTGTAAAATCCAGGATTTTTCCCTATCTGATACTGTCTTCACGATGAACTCACTTGTAAGCACCAAATTGTGTGAATATTTTGCAAACAGATACCCTAATGCAGGACAAAGGCAGTCATTATAAAAGCACATGTTTGTAGTCAAATCTCAAACTTAAGAAGCACTTGATGGTATAAAAGTAACTGAATGGAACAGGTATTCGGAGCGGTTTTATTTCTTGCTTGGATCAAATAGATTCCCATTTTTTCTCTCCCAGAGCTTTGATACATTTCCAGTACTTAAGTGTGTGGGACCCTTACCACATAGGACTAACAGGGAACATTGAAAGTATATGGGGAAGGGCAGCATGAATAGTATAGGTTTGTTTAATCTGTGGGAGAGTGTTACAGAGAAATGGAAGACTCTTGAGGATAAACATAAATTATTCTGAGAAAGTCTGTTAACAAAGTTTCAAGAGCTGGCTTTAAATAATGATTCTAGGAACATATTCGGTGTCAACATGCAATAACCTCCTACACCACTATCAATGGAGAGTATATAAAGCATGTCTGGCAATTGGGAAAAACAGTGCAATCATAGTCATAATGCAGAAATGGAACAATTTATCTCATGTCACTAAAGGACATGATCAATCAGTTTTGGGCTGAGAGTGGGAGCATTTCTTAAACTGCTAAGTTTTTAAACTGTTCATGTGCCAACATGGTTAAAGTATACCACACATGGCAAAAAGGTATTATCCAAACCCAGCGCTGGGTGAACTGTGTTGTACCACAGGCCATAGATGACAGAGGTGAACAACGGCTGGAGAGATGTCTTCGGGTGAACAGACATCCAACTGTCAAGCAGCTGACTGTCCAGATGAACTGAAGGGTTACCAACAGAGTCTCATCATCGAGCATTCAGCGAATGTTGCTGCGTATGGGCCACTGCAGCAGGCACTGCAGCAGGCACCCGTACTGTCTGCTGTTAATTGGCAACAAAGGCTGGAATTTGTATGCCCATACCACAGTTGAACATCCACTGAGTGGCGACACTTGACCTTTTCAGATGAATCACGTTTTATGATCCATCAGACACATAGGCATTGGCATGTACAGCATAAAACATCTGAAAGCAAATACCCTGCCACAATGATCAGAAGGGTCCAGGTTGGAGGAGGGAGCATTATGATCTAGAGAAGTTTTCATGGCATTTTCTGGGTGGTCTCAACATTCTGGAAGGCACAGCAGGCCAACACAAGTATATATCTATCCTCGGGAACCAGCTGTGCACTGGTGGGGAGCACCAAAGATGACCTCAGTTTGAGGAAGGCCGGCGTGTACCAGATTCCATGTCAATGTGGCAAGTCGTATATTGGTCAGACGATGCGTACCGTCGAGGATCGATGCCGTGAACACCAGAGGCACACTTGACTGATGTATCCGAGCAAGTCGTCGGTTGCTGAACATTGTTTGTCAGAAAATCACGCCATGGAGTATGAACGCACGAGGATTCTGGTACAGACGTCGAGATACTGGGACAGCGTTCTTAGAGAGGCCATCGAAATTCGCACCAATGACATCCTCATAAACCGTGACTCTGGCTATAATCTTAGCAAGGCTTGGGAACCAGTGATTGGGTTAATCAAGAGTAAATCAAGCAAACACATAGTTGTGACGACCACAGCGGACAGAGCCATCACACCGATGTCATCTGAGACAACGTCGCAATTTGTTCCGCCGCCCGACCGTCGCGCGGGGACGGACAGCGGAGGGAGCGCGCTGCAGGCGGGGGGTAGCAGCCACAGCGTATGGATCTCCGTGCTGGCATGTTCACAGGAGCTCAGTCTGTCAGTTCGCCTGATGATGGCAACACGTATGATCGCCGAAATATTGTGCCCGTTGGACACTGTAGACTGACAGTACACCCGTGGATATCTTGATTATCAAATACGCCAGGAGAAACTCAAGAATCACAATATTCATACTGATCAGTTCTGCTAAACAAACACTTTGTTTCCTTTAGGTGCACTGCCTCAGAACATAATGCCACAAATGAACAGAGAGTTAAAATATGCAACACTCTTGCCTTTTGGTCAGCACACTGAGAAATGTCTCTCATGGCAGAACAGACTGAACTGAGCTTTGTGATTTAATTCAATCACATATACACTCCATTTTAATTTGTTATTCAACTGGACCCCAATGAATTTTCCATGTTGGTACACAGTATCAATAAAAAAACTAGCACTGCATGGCTAGGTAGTATTTGTGCTTACACGTATTGTGTTTAATACAGCAAAATTAACAGGAAAGCTGCTGCTTCCTCATTTATATCAGACTGTCCTCTTCATTTTCTATCCTTATCTTAATATGTATAAGACCACACTCACACTTATCAAATAATGACAATAATCTTTGCCAGTAAGAAAAGAGCCCTGTTTACAATAAACACTGCTACCTACCATGCAGTTAACAGACATCCTTATTATTGAGTCAGGATAATCAAACAGCTTACAATTGGCATTGCAGCGGCAAACATCAGAAATGTTGTCCTAAACCAAAAGGAAATACTGCAAACAGCAGGGAGGTAGTCACCGTGGTTGCGAAATACTGACTCGCATTTCTCCAAATAAAAAAGCAGATAACGTAACACAACTGACAATCAGGGACTTCAGAACTGACACTTACACAGCCAAGGGACTCATTCCCACAGTACCAGTCACTCCTAGAATCTACTGAGAGCCAAAAATACATTAGGAAAATTTGAGGCCAGTAGTGAACAGGATCAATTCACCTGCATCTAATATGGCAAAATGTCTAGCCTGTGAACTAAGATCTCTAGCTGGCAAAATGGACTCTCATGTGAAGAACTCAATGCACTTCACAGAAAGCATAAAGAGAGAAATAATTTTACCCACAGACATCACAGTCAGTTTGAACGTAAATCATTATTCACAAACTTGCCACTAGACCAAACTGCTGGATCATACAAGAGCATGAACCACCAGATATATGTGACCACAATGAGCTATGTTTGTCTTCAACACATTTCAAATGGCGAGGAAAATACTATGGGCAGACAGATGGTATAGCAATAGGGTCTTCCTGATCTCTATTAGCAGCCGGTATATTTGTGGAGGTCTTTGAAGTAATGGCACTTTGTTTATGTCCCTTACATCCACAATGGTGGTTCAGATAAGTGGATGATACATTAGCCATATGGTCTCATATTTTTGAATAAAACGCACAGGAAAATACAGTTCACACTCAAGGTAGAGAACGGTGCACTTCCATTTCTGGATGTGGAAGAATACAGGACAATGGACAGCACACTAGGTCAAAGACTATGCCATCACTTGTTCTTTAGGTGTCACAGCTTGGCTTGGTGGTGCCTTGGAGGCCAAGGAGTAAAGGAGCATACACAAGAATGTAAATGATCATTAAGAAGTGTCATTCATTCGACTGCTAACATCAAATCAGTTCATGGGTATGTTATAAAATGTCATGAGCTGCAAAACAAAAGAGATCATTCAGCTATTACTGTAATTGAAGCGTATGTGAAAAACATCTTACTGCAAAGCTGTTCACTTTATTCAGTAGCTTGGAGAGACTGGAGCTCTCTTTCAGCACCTGCACATCACAACAAGGTGACAAATTCTAGGAGCACACTTCCGTGGCACTGCATAGCAGGAAAGTAATTAACTCTGAGAACGGTGACTGGGAATTAATTATGAGGTAAGTTGACGTACAGACATCAGGGTAGAGATCATACATGATGTTACAAATTCACCATGAAAACACTCCATGTTAAAGAATTTGTTGCCAGGGAAGCAATTCTCAAACACAACAACAGAAATGAGAGAAGTACTGACACTCCAAGGCATAGGCTGCAAGAATAGCAAGCTTCCAAAAAGTGAATACCCTCAAAATTTCTAATAAAATTACCTACTCTCTCTGTCTTATACATGTCATTTAGAAATTTCAAAACAAAATAATGTAACACGCTGGGAGAAAACAAATTATGCTTATAAAAGAATTCTATGATATGGATAATGTTGATTTCATTAACCATGTAGATCACTGAATTGCTTCTGTTCAGTTCAGTACATGAAATTTTAAACCAGCTACAAAATGAAAGATTGTGATTTCGCCAAATTTATTCAAAATTTACCCCAAAACAGGGAATTTTATGCAGACTTCAAAGGTCAACATAGCTGATGGAGAGGTCAAGTAAATGGCTTACCATGAGGAAGGGTTGTTGCACCAATGTCATTTAACATCACCACAAATGACAAACCACTTTCAGTGAACACGAGTTTCTTTTACGCTGATTCTCTTGAATTAGTGTGTTAAGGGAAATCTTTTGAAGACAATGAATCCCACCTGATAGATGCACTGAAAAATTTGAGTTTCTATTATTCTAAAAACCAACTTCACCCAAACTCACATAAAATCCAACTGTGTGTGTTTCATCTTAAGCACAATCATGCACATTGTAAACTTATAACCACATGACAACAGATACAGTTGGTATACACACTTCAACCAAAATGTCTGGGAGTCACTCTGATCATACTCTGAAGCACAAGAAGCATTGTGAGAGCATGAGAATGAAGCCAGAAATGATATCCTTCACACAATCATTGGTAGCAAGGGGAGATCTTGATCATGTACCCTGAGAATGAAAACACTAACAGCTGGTTACAGTGCAGCAGAGTATGCATGTCCAGCCTGATAAAAATCTACCCTTGCAAACTTAGTTTATAAGGGATCAAATGAAATGTGTAGTCTAATTACAGATTGTTGTTCGAAACCTATGCCACTTGCAAAACTCTACCAGCTCACAAGCATTAACACCCCCAGATATTCATTGTGTAGTAGCTCACAGTGTGTAAAGAACAAATTGGGATCATCAGACAAACCATCCATTGCATGGGCACATTCCAGTAACTCCAAGGTTGAGGTCCAGGAGGAGTTTCCTTGCAACCACTTCAGTCTAACAAACAGCAGCAGCGACAGCAAGAAAACAGTGGTTGATTTCCAAACATAAGACTAACTCTATCTGGCCTATCCATGTCAGAAACCCTCTCATCTAGACATGAACAGTATTGAATCATGTGGAGGCCACTCATCCATTCTCATTCTGTAGTTGGAAGATCCGGAGTAACCTCCAGAAAAGGCACTTCCCTGTGTATAAACATCAACTATGATTGCAGAGAAGCACATACCATGAAACACCTACTGCATTCTCGACTATGCCATGTCTCCTGCACAGAAGAAGACCTTCCTGTGACTCCAAGCACAATTGGAGTTGCAAGATTTTGATAAACAGTAGTGTAACTTGATAATTCTTTCTTTTGTTAGCTTTTAATGGCAATTACCGTGTATTGTTTTTGTTTCTTGATGGAATAAATAAATAATGTTGATTTTCATATTTATGATTGTTGCTGCACCTTTCGATTTGACTGCACTACTGTTGTCTATCTAAAAAAATGACAGAGTCTACAGTATTTCACACAAAAAGATCAATGGCAAATAAATAAAAATTAAAGAATCCATCTTTATTGCAATCAAAGCAGATTTCCCTTTATTTCTTTTTTTAAAAAAAAGGGGGTGGGGGGAAGAAGAAGAAGAAGAAGACGGTTTACATAATATTACCTCTGACTCCTTTCATACAATACCTATTTTTATACCAGTAAAGAAGAGCCACATTTGGTGTGAAGAGATCAGCAGAACTTACTATGTTAAGAGTCCACTAATGCTGCAAACCTGCGTTACTATGGTAATGGAAAAAATATCTGATTTTAGTTGATGTTACATTACTCATGGCAGTTAGAAAAATAATGAAAAAAGGAACAGAAACATAATCAATGTCAGGATAAAAAATAAAGTAACTCTGAGAAAGAAATAGGAGAATGATTTTGTGCATGGACAGAGAGTAGTATGCAACTAAAATACAAAACTATGAGCCATCATTATTACAGCACATCAGATATTTCAGTCAAATTGTCATCAAATTTATTACGAAGCTACTTGCTAATATGATTAATAAGTCCATGTCAGAGAGCTGTTTCATGGCACCTTAAGAAATGCTTGGCTTTTATAACTATGCTTAAAGATTGATTACAAGAAAGGTGAAAACTGCAGCATGTGAGAATTTTACCACTCATGTCATAAATCTTTGTACACTATATAAAATGTTAATAAAATTCTTTGCATTGCAAAATATACTGTCCAGAATTCAGTGTGGATCTGAGAAGAATAAATCCACCACTTTAGCAACACAAGAATTTGTGGACTTTGAAAGCACTGGATAGGGAAGAATCAATAACTGTCATATTCTGTAACATGTACTCAAAATGACAAACTCATATATCAAAGACAGGTATCAGATGAGAGTAGCAACAAACATACAGACATACATGAGGAAGATCATATGTGGTATGCCAAGGCATGTGTGATAGGACCACTGTTTTTCTCAGTCTACATTAATAACCTTCCTGATTATGTCCCGAACAATGCCATCCTATCTGTTGATGGAGCCAATATTTAACTAAAGGAACAAGTCTGGAAGAAGTTGTTCCAGGGTCTGAAAGTGTATTACTTAATATAGATAAATGTACACTCATGAGCTTAAGGAACAACAGAAGCAAACAGTTTGTTAGCACTAAATGTTAACAATAACAACAAACACAAGCAAGTTGGGCATATAAAATTTTCAATTCTCCATACAGACAATACATTAATATGAACAGAGCACATCACAGAGTAGTGTAAGTTGTAAATTAAATTCGGCCTGCTGTACCTTATGAATATCAGCCAAAGTAGCTAGTATTTAAACCCCCAAAATGTTTTACCCTGCACATTTCCTCTCCAGTAAGTGGTACGGAGAACAACTGCAAGGAAGTTCAGTAAATATGAAGAAGCAAATACTCATTATATAGAAAAGGGGATAGCAGTCGACCCTTTTCATATTGTTCTCATTCCATCCCTAATTTTCTGTTGTTTGAAAAGTATTACTCAGTTATAGAAAAAAAAGAAAAAAATTGAAGAGTTACATCAGACACTACTGCAAACAGATAAAAGTAGATGGATCTGTACAATCATAACAACAAGTCATGTATGAAATCATGCAATAAATGTCACTAATACAACATAAATCAATTGTAATACAACTTAAGACTGGTTAATATGTAATACAACATAAGACTGGTTAATAAATGAATACAAATCTTGTCTGTAATCCCACTAATGACAGGTTCAGAGACTTTACAGTAAATAATTAAGAGGGCATGAGAATATGGGGATCCAGCAGTAGACACGTAGCAAAATCTAACATACATGTGCTGTTCCAAGCCCTAGAATGGGCATTTTGTGTCCATTGAAGAAAGTTAAGTATTCCATCTTGCCAGTCATCTTGCTGTTCCAGGTTTAGCAAGTAGTGAGTAATACTTGTGTACTGTCTGCAGACTGTGCTGCGGAACTCAATTCCTCAGTACTTACAGCAGTTATATAATTACCTTATCTGTGGCTTGTCTTTTATGACACTACATAAACAGTGAGATAACTCCTATCAGATAGCATCTGCTATTAAAATGAAGTGGCCATTCACCAATATCTTAACAGAATATGAATGTAGGTTGATAACTTATCACAACTCTGCTACTGGCATCAATTGGTCATATCAACTGTAGACAACATTAATCTTTGGGACTCAGGTCGCTCATCTGAGCCGCCATGTTAATTCAGTCTGTTCTTATACCTTGTACTGTGTGCACATGTATGATAATTGTTGAAATATATGTATGTGCAGATATTAGTGGGGACAGTTTATTCTGCATACTGTTATTCGTATCCTGTTTCCCATACTGGTGCCCCCAAAGTTTTAAGTCATCCGCGCTAGGTGTTGTAAATCAACAGGTTATGGGCATGCCACCATGGCCACCTCACCCAATACTTTATTTGAAGATTTGGAAGCCCAACTATGACTGCCCGGTCCCTTCAATCTTTCACCAACGGCCGGCTCTCCATTACTTCATAGTGATTCATGATCTCCTGCCACATTAACCTCAAACTTTGTTGTTCTACAACAGTTGAGTGCTACACTGTTAACTCAAACAATGGACTCTGAAACTTCCTGGCAGATTAAAACTGTGTGCTGGACCGAGACTTGAACTCGAGACCTTTGCCTTTCGCAGGCAAGTGTTCTACCAACTGAGCTACCCAAGCACGACTCCCACCCCATCCTCACAGCTTTACTTCTGCCAGTACCTCGTCTCCTACCTTCCGAACTTTACAGAAGCTCTCCTGCGAACCTTACAGAACTAGCACTCCTGAAAGAAAGGATATTGCGGAGACAAGGCTTAGCCACAGCCTGGGGGTGTTTCATTCTTGGTTAGTCCAAAAACATTAATTGCGTGTGATGATACGCCTCTGGTAGACTCCGCATTCCCGACGCGCTTGCCACATTCACTGCCATATGTGTCAGACAGTGCTTCTAATAACACTCGTGCGCGCGATATGACCACGCTCACTGCACGGGCAGCTGCATGTTGATAAACATCCCCCCTCTCTCAATGCCCCCCCCCCCGCGAACCATGGAGCTTGCCATTGGTGGGGAGACTTGCGTGTCTCAGCGATACACGATACAGATAGCCGTACTGTAGGTGCAACCACAACGGAGGGGTATCTGTTGAGAGGCCAGACAAACGTGTGGTTCCTGAAGAGGGGCAGCAGCCTTTTCAGTAGTTTGCAGGGGCAACAGTCTGGATGATTGACTGATCTGGCCTTGTAACACTAACCAAAATGGCCTTGCTGTGCTGGTACTGCGAACGGCTGAAAGCAAGGGGAGACTACAGCCGTAATTTTTCCCGAGGGCATGCAGCTTTACTGTATGGTTAAATGATCATGGCGGCCTCTTCGATAAAATATTCCAGAGGTAAAATAATCCCCCATTCGGATCTCCGGGCAGGGACTACTCCAGAGGATGTCATTATCAGGAGAAAAAAAAAAATTGGCGTTCTACGGATCGGAGCGTGGAATGTCAGATCCCTTAATTGGGCGGGTAGGTTAGAAAATTTAAAAAGGGAAATGGATAGGTTAAAGTTACATATAGTGGCAACAAGACTTATGGTCAGGTGACTACAGGGTTATGAACACTAAATCAAATATGGGTAATGCAGGAGTAGGTTTAATAATGAATAGGAAAATAGGAATGCAGGTAAGCTACTACAGACAGCGTAGTGAACGCATTATTGTGGGCAAGATAGACATGAAGCCCACACCTACTACAGTAGTACAAGTTTATATGCCAACTAGCTCTGCAGATGACGAAGAAATTGAAGAAATGTATGATGAAATAAAAGAAATTATTCAGATTGTGAAGGGAGACGAAAATTTAATAGTCATGGGTGACTGAAATTCATCAGTAGGAAAAGGGAGAGAAGGAAACGTAGTAGGTGAATATGGATTGGGGCTAAGAAATGAAAGAGGAAGCCACCTGGTAGAATTTTTCACAGAGTATAACTTAATCATAGCTAACACTTGGTTCAAGAATCATGAAAGAAGGTTGTATACATGGAAGAACCCTGGAGATACTGACAGGTTTCAGATAGATTATATAATGGTAAGACAGAGAGTTAGGAACCAGATTTTAAATTGTAGGACATTTCCAGGGGCAGATGTGGACTCTGACCACAATCTATTGGTTATGAACTGTAGATTAAAACTGAAGAAACTACAAAAAGGTGGTAATTTAAGCAGATGGGTCCTGGATAAACTGACTAAACCAGAAGTTGTGCAGTGTTTCAGGGAGAGCATAAGGGAACAATTGACATGAATGGGGGAAAGAAATACAGTAGAACAAGAATGGGTAGCTTTGAGAGACAAAATAGTGAAGGTAGCAGAGGATCAAGTAGATAAAAAGATGAGGACTAGTAGAAATCCTTGGCTAACAGAAGAAATATTGAATTTCATTGATGAAAGGAGAAAATATAAAAATGCAGTAAATGAAGCGGGCAAAAAGGACTACGAACGTCTTAAAAATGAGATCGACAGGAAGTGCAAAATGGCCAAGCAGGGATGGCTAGAGGACAAATGTAAGGATGCTGAGGCTTATCTCACTAGGGGTAAGATAGATACTGCCTACAAGAACCTTAAAGAGACCTTTGGAGAAAAGAGAACCACTTGTATGAATATCAAGAGCTCAGATGGAAACCCAGTTCTAAGCAAAGAAGGCAAAGCAGAAAGGTGGAAGGAGTATATAGAGGGTCTATACAAGGGCGATGTACTTGAGGACAATATTATGGAAATGGAAGAGGAGGTAGATGAAGACGAAATGGGAGATATGATACTGCGTGAATAGTTTGACAGAGCGCTGAAAGACCTGAGTCGAAACAAGGCCCCGGGAGTAGACAACATTCCATTAGAACTACTGACAGCCTTGGGAGAGCCAGTCCTGACAAAACTCTACTATCTGGTGAGCAAGATGTATGAGACAGGTGAAATACCCTCAGATTTCAAGAAGAATATAATAATTCCAATCCCAAAGAAAGCAGGTGTTGACAGATGTGAAAATTACCGAACTATCTGTTTAGTAAGTCACGGCTGCAAAATACTATTCTGAATTCTTTACAGACAAATGGAGAAACTAGTAGAAGCCAACCTTCAGGAAGATCAGTTTGGATTCCATAGAAATATCAGAAGACGTGAGGCAATACTGATCCTATGACTTATCTTTGAAGCTGGATTAAGGAAAGGCAAACCTACATTTCTAGCATTTGAAGACTTAGAGAAAGCTTTTGACAATGTTGACTGGAATACTCTCTTTCAAATTCTGAAGGTGGCAGGGGTAAAATACAGGGAGCAAAAGCCTATTTACAATTTGTACAGAAACCAGATGGCAGTTATAAGAGTCGAGGGACATGAAAGGGAAGCAGTGGTTGGGAAGGGAGTGAGACAGGGTTTTAGCCTCTCCCTGATGTTATTCAATCTCTATATTGAGCAAGCAGTGAAGGAATCAAAAGAAAAATTCGGGGTAGGTATTAAAATCCATGGAGAAGAAATAAAAACTTTGAGGTTCGCCGATGACATTGTAATTCTGTCAGAGACAGCAAAGGACTTGGAAGAGCAGTTGAACGGAATGGACAGTGTCTTGAAAGGAGGGTATAAGATGAACATCAACAACAGCAAAATGAGGATAATGGAATGTATTCAAATTAAGTCGGGTGATTCTGAGGGAATTAGATTAGGAAATGATACACTTAAAGTAGTAAAGGAGTTTTGCTATTTGGGGAGCAAAATAACTGATGATGGTCGAAGTAGAGAGGATATAAAATGTAGACTGGCAATGGCAAGGAAAGCATTTCTGAAGAAGAGAAATATGTTAACATTGAGTATAGATTTAAGTGTCAGGAAGTCTTTTCTCAAAGTATTTGTATGGAGTGTAGCCATGTATGGAAGTGAAACATGGATGATAAATAGCTTAGACAAGAAGAGAATAGAAGATTTTGAAACATGGTGCTACAGAAGAATGCTGAAGATTAGATGGGTAGATCACATAACTAATGAGGAAGTACTGAATAGGATTGGGGAGAAGAGAAGTTTGTGGCACAACTTGACTAGAAGAAGGGATCAGTTGGTAGGACATGTTCTGAGGTATCAAGGGATCACCAATTTAGTATTGGAGGGCAGCGTGGAGGGCAAAACTCGTAGAGGGAGACCAAGAGATGAATACACCAAACAGATACAGAAGAATGTAGGTTGCAGTAGGTACCGGGAGATGAAGAAGCTTGCACAGGATAGAGTAGCATGGAGAGCCACATCAAACCAGTCTCAGGACTGAAGACCACAACAACAACAACAACAACATCTGTCATGGACAGTTACCCCGCGCCTAACATAAACGATTTCACTCATGTGTTATAGGGCGCTACAATCTTCAGTGTTATTGACTGGAAACCTACCACCAGATTCACGTAGTGCCAGATGACATCCCTAAAACAGCTATTATCCCACTGCTTGGTTTGTTCAAATACAACTACGTGCCATTTGGCCTAAAAAACATGGTGCAAACATGGCAGCGTTTCATTGACTCCATCTTACGACAGTTCGAGTTTTACTTCGCATATTTGGATGACACACTCATTTCAGCAAGTCAGCTGAGGAACATGAAAATCATTCATCCACGGTCCTCCAGTCCTTGAACTCCAACAGCGTTGAGGCCAACAAAGAAAAATTCTAGTTGTGTCAGCCTTCCATCACTGTATTGGGTTACACCATCTCCATCGATGGAATACAGCCTCCCAAATCTCGTGTGCACACCATCACTTCAGTGCCACTCCCGGGCTACTTACATAGAACTTCGACATTTCCTGGGCACAATAAATTGCTACTGTCGTCACCTGCCTTCTGCCGCCACTGTGCAGGTCCCACTGACAGTCTCATTGTCGGGTAAACAGTCTTCAGAACTCAAACCCGTTCGCTGGACTGCACCTATGCTGGAGGCTTTCAATGCATTAAAGACTTCTTTAGCTCAGGCCACGACACTCGCCCACCCCGACCCCTCGGCTGAGTTGTTCATCACTACGGACGCCAGTGACATCGAAGTGGGGGCAGTACTACAGCAACGCAAGGCAGACACGGTTTCCTCTCTTCATTTCTTCTCTAAAAACTCTCAACAGCTCAGAACAAATACTCCGCATTCGACAGAGAGCTCCCTGCAGTCTATGAGGCCGTTAAACACTTATCTTATCGGTCCTCTTCCACCGTTGGAGGGCCACAGATACATTCTATCCACAACTGGCCGCACATCCCACTGGGTAGAGGCAGTCCCCTTACCCAACATCACTGCCGAGACCGTGGCCAAGGGTTTTATCTCCTCACGGATTGCTAGGTTTGGTTGTCCGACCACCATTACCACCGACCAGGGTTGGCAGTTTAAGTCTTTCCTGTTTACCATTTTATGTAACGTCTGTGGCATAAAGAAAATTCACACCACAGCCTACCACCCACAAAGCAACAGGTTAGTGGAACGGTGGCACCACACTCTAAAAACGGCACTCAGGTGCCTTGACTGCCTCTGGTCTGAAGCACTTCCATGGGTACTGCTCAGCCTGCATTTGACTTTCAAGCCCGACTTACAGAGATCTATCTCACAATTTGTTTTCAGGGAGAACCTCTGGTATGATTTCTTTTTTTTTTTCTTAGTAATTTAATTGAAAGCTTTGTTGCTTTGGTAAAAATAAAATTGGTTCTTTTTGTCGTGACAGAATAAATTACTATTAATCACACCAGATTTGTCGGAGAACAGCAGCAACATGTGTAATTGATCCAGCTTTAAGAAACTCTATTACCTTTTAGCGGAAAATTCGTGCGGTACTCTCCGACGTTAGAAAAGTCGTAGTGTTCCGTTCGGAGCAGGAGGCGGCTGTCTTTTCTCCTTCGCGATATCGAAAATTACTAAAGAAAATGAACAGAAATTTTTTTTCGGAGGAAGATCGCGCGGAGAAAACAGACGGAAGTTACATGAAAGAAACCTAAGGGACCAACTGATTGGATTTGTACGAACATATAAACGGAACTGAAAGAACTTGGAATAAATACTATAGCGATGTCGTCACGACAGCCTCCTGTTCCGACAGAACACACGCTGGATCATAAGCTGCATAAATCTTTTAAACAGGAAGGATTATCATAAGTATAATTAATGAAAATAAGGTTGAGAGATTTTCTTTGAAATTAAATAAACTTCAAGGCTTCAAGTATTATAATATGAAACGGAAACTTACATTAACATGGCCACCCATTGTGGCGGTGGAGCGAATTTTTCACGATATACATTCTCGCTTGTTTGTGGCTACATATATTTTTAATCACTTAAACTCTTAACTTTACAATAAAAATGATTATATCAGATGGAGCACAATACTTTTGCGTCCGACTCGCAACACATTCACAGAAGAGCTAGACAGCGACGCGGCTCCCTGCAGAAGTAAAAACTGGCAATTGTTATTTTGAAACATAGGTGCATCGGTTTTTTTTTTTTTTTTACTGATCGATAGCAGCGTATAACAGTTTATAGCTATCGTGATATTCTGCGCTTTTCAGGAGCGCGGCAAAGATATCTGGTTACAACATTCATTGGTATATGTTAGAAGTTCGCACATACTGACGCAAATACAGAAAAAAAAAAACTTTTACATGTTAAAAATCGCAGTGATAAAGGCTGTAATGTCACAATGCCTCCCATGTGAGGCATGATGATTCCGGAAGGATCATCAGGACTCACATGTAGTTTCAAGACATTACTGTGTTTTATCATCTGTTTACTTTCGTTCTAACATAAAATTGGAATGAGTTTGTCATTTAGTTATTTTATGCTTCCAGTACAGTTATGAAAACAAATAGTCTTTCAGTGTCTTTTGTGCACTTTGGCACTTCTCTCAGTTCATCGTAAAGTGTCCTTGCACTGTCATCTTAATTGCTGTTACGGTGAAACAAAATATGAAAAAAAAAAACAATCTTAAGTCTAACACACACAAAGATAAATGAATAATACTCTATATAGAAAACAAAACATGTCAGTAGACAAACATACACAGATACATTGAAATAATTACTTAAACAGTCCTCTAAAATTGTCTGTGACCTGTTTGGTCTCGTAATGTTTTTTTTATCCGTTTCATTAGATTCTTTTAGAATGTCGTTGTTAATCAGGACGTTTCACTTGACACTACAATGTACACTTTTATTTGTCACGCGCTCACTTAACCGGAGTCTGCAACGTCTATTCTCGTTCGGTGAGCGGCGTCGTCCGAGAGGTCACGACCCTGGGTAGCGTCCTTTTTTTTTGTGTTCGCTCGTGTTGCCTCTCTAGTGTCTCGCATCAAGCGTCATGTCGTTTACATGCAAATAAACAGAAAGAAACCTGTGTTAGGTTCGTGCTATAATGTAGACTTACAGGTAAAGGTTTTATAGGATTCTGGACAGGATTGATAACCTTCCCCTCCAGTTAACGTTTCAGTGCTCAGTAATGCCTTGTCTTTATTTAACTATCTATCGCAAAATATCCGACGTGACTGATTAAATGGAAATTAATTTGAAGCTAAGACTTCTCGTTTTACAGAATAAATAAAGTTCATAATTAAGTTTCACTGTGATAGCTTTAGCAATGTCTCTTGCGTAGTTGTGAGACGGAAAACATTCTAAGGTCAATGACACGCCTCCACAGCGCGCGCGTCGGTTGTGTTTCAAATGTTAATTGTTGAGTCCAATTGCAAGCAGCTCCGCGCTGTTGCCGGTTACTAGTCCAGTGCAACACGCGCTCGTGTATGCTCGTATGAAGTTTAACGTGTGTCACTCGCGCTCTGCTAAAATGAGAACACGCGGAAACACACGTCTAGTGTCCTTTCTCCATCGTCGATCGGCGTATCGAAAACTTGGGTAGAAAATACCACCGTCTGTTTCGAGGATTTCACACGACAGTCCCTGCGACCCGCCATGCTGCTTACACACAGGTAAGTGAAGTCAACGTTTTACATATAGTTTGCAAAATGCTTTGCTGTGATCGCTGTCACTACCTGCACTTGCGTGTACACATGTCACTGCACACGTATTTTGTACACTTCATCACTCGCATTTTGTTTAGAACGTCTTAGAGTGTCTGCAAATTCACATCTCCCATCTCACATTGCGATTTCAAAGTTCACAGTTCAAGTTACTCACAGGTAAATACATTACAAGATTAAACAATGTCCATAAATTACATACATAGATACATACATTTCTTAAGTTTGCTTACAGTCACAAATTCTGTTAACCTTTTCAGTCACGCCACGCCGGATTAGCGTATTGAATACCACTACTTGTGCATCAAGGCACGATTATTTCGGTTATTCTCTCTCCCTTTTACAAAGGTAAAATTGTTCTTAAAACAAATCTTTTAAGCAGCTTGTTATTTCGTTTCTCTTCAAAATTTAGTGTCACTGTTTATGTAGAGCACAGATTGAACAAATTCTATCTCTACTGGTCGAGCATACTCATGCATTTCTCTCCGGAAGATTCATGCTTCATAAAGTTACTGGCTGCAAGTGCTACTCGCGGGATGTATTATAATCTCTCAACATTGCTACTCGCGATACGCGATTAGAACAAAATTTTCGCTAACGGATCTCTCCCACAAATTTCGTTTCCACTTCAACCGTCTAAAGAGCACTCAGATGAGCCTGTCAAATTCTAATCCTCACTTTTTTTTAATGGCATAGGATGGGGAAGTGGAAGAGGAGAGGATCAAATATGAACATAAATATACTATATACATATACAAATTCTAGCACAACTACACTAGGATATTTTTTTTTTTACCTTAGATGCATGACATGCGTCACGTGTGCCTTCAAGTGGCTATTCTTTAATCTAATATCAGATCTTAGTTTTATTATTACAATGTGAGTCATATCTGGTGACAGCTTTCTAGTTTATCACGCTTCCTTCTGGGCGATTGTCGGGCTTGGCTGTGAAATAGCTAATTACTTTAGTGCATCTTACATGTTTAAAGAAGAAACATTTACCATCAGGAATACTCCAGGCTTGTCAGTACGACGTATATGTTTCGATGTAGTGGCACTCTCGACTACATGACCTAACAGCTGTTGTAAAACACAATAAAGGAAATGCTTTGTTGCTTAGCTATTAAATCTTTATGAGGCTTACTGTTCGTAGATGATATTTTGAATCTGAGATTGAATCTCCTGAAAACTATCAAATACTACGTGATACTCTATCTGTTATTTACTGCTTTTGACAGTTCAAACACTTGGCTACACAAATCTGTTTAATTCTAAAGATCGCGCTAACAAAAGGTATAGTTCATGGCGGTGTTACAATAACGCACAGTTTACACGCAATAGGCTGTACTCTGTACACTTAAAGACTAACATTCCATCTTGAGGGCTGAAAAAGAAATTGCTTAACCTAATATTTCATATATATATATATATATTCATTGGAGTTGGAAGGTGGCAATCTGCTACTTCCTTCCGTATCTCCTTTCACCAATAACGGCATTCCTCAATGCCAACAGCCAACTTGGACTGCTTACACCTATGACTAACTTAAAACTAACTGAGAATCTATCCTCTCAAATGGAATGTGCTTTCTTTTTCGTACGCCATAATAAATCAAATCTTCAATTACCTCCATAGTTTTTTCGCCAAAGTGTGAGTACTCGTATTGGTGTGTTTGAATACCGAAGTGTTTCGCAGGTTAAACCTTAGGCTAATGTTCCTTTGCTCGTTACTTTGCCTTGTTATACTTCTTGAGATCCTGGTGGTGATACAATCCTTTAATTCTGCCAGATGCTGGATCCGCCATTAGATAACATCCTGTATGTGGTTTTCTAATTACTACAAATGGTCCGTCGTACAATAGCCTCCATTTCCGATTTCTTTTCAACAACTTCGATGGCTTAAAATGTGTCCGTAAAAGCACCTTTTCATTAATATCATATGTAAGGGCCTTAGATACTTTCTTGTCATAAGACTTCTTGCGTAGATTCGCCTGTACAGCTAAGGATACCAATGCTTGCCTAAGTTTTGCATCTAAATCTAATTCTGGTTCTACAATTTTAGGTATGGGATCTAACCATTCATTTCTTTCCCGATGACTCGTCATTAGTTCCGCAGGTGTAAATCCAGTTGAGAAGTGTGGAAGATTGTTGACAATCTGCTCGAATGAAGATACAAAGTCAATCCAACGGGTTTTGTCTATTAGGTATGTAGGTTCGAATGAATCTATTGAACTCTTTGAAGATACGTTCGGTGGGATTAGATTGCGGTCTGAAACGAGATATAAGTATTTGTTTGATGCCATGTCTGGCAAGAAAATTGCGCCATTGTCTGCCAGTGAAATTCGATGCATTATCTGATAGAATGGCCTCCGGCTTGCCAAATCGAGGAAAATAGTCTTGTTCGATTCGACGGATGATCGGAAGTGCACTGGATGATTTCACTGCATAAAGTCTCACATGTTTTGTGAAAAGATCCAACAATGCGACTAGGTATTTCACCCCTCCCCTCCCTTGCGGCATGGGGCCGGCGAGATCAAGGGCCAGAACTTGATTTGGTCTCTCAGTAATAATTGGATTCAGAGGAATTAGGTTCGAATGGTTGAAGGGTTTTGCCTTCTGGCAGATAAGACATGTACTTAACAACTTATGGATTCGATGGTGCAAGTTTGGTACATAGCAATAGGCAGAAATCTTTCGTTTGCATTTTTCAGGTCCATAATGACCCCAGGAAAGATGTGTGTACCAGATAAGGTGTTCAACGTATGCGTGTGGTATACACACACACCATCTACCAGAGAGGAGAGAAGTTCGATGGAATAAAACATCGTTGTGTAGTTTATAAAATTTGGACAAGTGGTGATCGGGTTTTGTTAGAAGAAGTTGTTTGATCTTACGCCATTTGGGATCTGTTTCTTGGAGTATGCGCATCTGCTTGCAGAGCTGAAGGAAATACTTTCTATGTAGTGGGTCTTTCATTAGAAGAATTCGGTAGTTAGACATCTGCTCGATAAGTTCACTGGACTCGGGAAGTCCTTGCGGCATGCGTGACAAAGCATCCGCGATAATGTTGTTTTTACCCTTGATGTATACTATTTCGAAATCATACTCTTGCAAGAAGAGACTCCATCGTGTAAGACGAGGATGAAGAAGTTTACATGAGAGCAAGAAACTAAGAGCTTGGTGATCAGAAAAGACCTTAATTTTCCGACCATGGATGTAGTAATTGAACCTTTTAAAGGACCATACAACGGCCAGAGCCTCCAACTCTGTCACCGAGTATGACCTCTCACATTCTGTGAGAACCCTACTTGCAAAGCTGATAACTCTTATCTCTTCTTTTCCATCAATTACTTCTATTTGAAACAAACAAGAACCAAGCCCCTGAAATGAAGCATCTGACGAAATACAGAATTCTTTATCCATGTCTGGATGGAACAAAATATTGCTGTTAAGAAGTGCTTGTTTAATGCGATCAAAATCTGTCTGACACTCTGGCGTCCAATGCCAGTGAGTGTTTTTCTTTAGAAGATCATGCAATGCTTGACTGTTCATCGACTGGTCCGAAATAAACTTTCTGAAAAAGGAAGTCATTCTGAGGAAGCCTTTCAACTGGCGTTTAGAAGAGGGCACAGGAAAGTTTTTAATAGCTGCTAGTTTGTCTGGATCTGGGGTAATTCCCTGTGATGATACAAGATGTCCTAAAAATTTAATCTCGCTTTTACCAAATTTAGACTTATGTAGATTAGCTGTGACTCCATAGTCAACAAACCTCTGGAAAACTTTGCTTATTATGTCTAAATGTTCTTCCCAAGATTTCGTAGCAATCAGTAAGTCATCAACATACACTGTTACTCGATCCAACAGTTCAGGTCCTAATACATGATCAAGTGCAGCTATGAATACGCCTGAACTCACATTCAAACCAAATGGAACTACTTTGAATTGGTATGATCTACCTGCAAATATAAACGCTGTATATTTTCGAGACTGTGATGTCATCTTGACCTGCCAGTAGCTCGATCTCAAGTCTACGGATGTGAGGAATTTTACTCCATGAAACCTTTGTAATTGTTCATCCATAGCCTCAGGTCGAGTTCTTACTGGAATAATTATTTTATTTATGTTTCTTGCATCCAAAACTATACGTACACTACCATCCTGCTTCAAAACTGGCAATAACGGACTACTGTAAGGTGAGTCTGACGGTTCAATGATCTCCCACTTAAGCATTTTACGTATTTCATTTTTCACAGCCTCGCGCCTTGCATACGGGACAGAGTACGTTGTCTTGCAAAAAGTAGAATGGGGAGCGACCTTCATGTCATATTCGTAGTCACGTATTACTCCAGGTTTCGAAGAAAAGACATGAAGATACCTCATAAGTAAGTGCAGTAAATCTTGCCTTTGTATGTAATCAAGTTCACTTGATTCGCTTACTTTATTCAAAATCTCTTCTCTAGTCGGAAGTCCGTCATCAGTATCAAAATCCGTCCAACTGTTACCCTGTCTTGTCATGTGTGCTTGGTTCAAAAACATTCGCTGTACCAGTCTCCGTACCTTAACTTTGTGCTCAGTGTTGACTCTTTTGACCTTGCCGCGCAACAATTGCAGCGTTACCTCCTGTTCACCTACTCGGATTGTACAGATACCCTTTTCTATATCAATCACTGCCTTATTCTTCCTCAGGAACTCCATTCCTAATAAGCATGACACTGACAAATTCTTAACTACTAGAAATACACACATGAAAGAAGTAGAATTAATCCTTATCGGTACCTGAGCTTGCAAATTGACTCGCTGTGATAAAGATCCTACCGCTCCTGTTACTGAACAACCTTGTACTGGTAACGTTAAAATTTTCATCCCTGCAGAAACTTTCTTAAACATACATAGTGATAAAGCATTTACATTTGCACCAGTATCAATAATAGCATCTATTGGTGTATTGGCTATGTAAATTTTAGTCATTGCTTGTACTTCGTCTTCCCATACGTCATTCAAGTCTGTCTCAATATTTTCCTGCAACAAATCGTCTCTCAAGTCAGTGTCGCGATCATAACGTATTACGTTAAGTCGTTCAAGATCGAGTTTGCCCCCATTATGTCCCGCAGCATCCCCAAGGAGGCGAAAAGGTGCTGCCTTTAGTTTTCCGCTTTCTTGTGATGCGACTGATTTGATTCTTCTGTCACATCACTTGACCATTCTCGCTGGTTTTTTACCCATTGTGTTTGTTGATTTGTATCAAACCCTTGTTGGTAATGCACTTGATTACCAGGCTGAAAAATCGGTACATTACTTGCCTGCGTAAAATATACCGGTGGATTGTATTGTTTTCTTGGTTTATTGTTATTGTATCTAAAGTCCTGTTGTGGTGCCGTGTACTGTTGTTGTCGCATGAATGGTTGTTGCTGAGGCGTGTATTGCTGTTGTTGCTGGTGTTGTGGCTGCCCATAGGGTTGTGGTGGAGGTAGCTGACCTCCGCAATTTTGATTGTTGCAACGTTTACCCTTGTATTTGTTCCCATTCTCGTAGAAGTTACTACCGTTATTGTTTGATTGGTATGGGGCATTCCCGTAATACTGTTGTTGCGTGTTGTATATTGGATTGTACCGTTGGTTGCCGTAATGCTTGTTTTTGTGTTTACCATTACGGTCACCATTGTTTCGGCCTCTATTGCGGTTATTGTACTGTTTGTTTCCGTATTGTGTTTCGTGTGAACCATTTCCATTACTACCGTTTCCATTCGAATACGTGCCTGCGTTGTTGTTCTTACGGTTAGCATTCGCACGCGCGTCTTCGTGTATAAGATCGAGCGAATCAAGGACGGATAAAAATGCGTCCTGATCTTCCTCTGACACGTTCACTAATTTCTCGCGTATGGAAATGGGTAGTTTTGACTTAAGGATCATAATAACATCTTTTGTTGTTATGGGAGTGTCCCAATATTGTATCTTTCTCAAGTACTTCTCAAAGTACCGGCGAAGTCCGCCACTGTTCGAATGGAAAGGTTCGGCGTTATAGACCTCTTTGCGTAGGCGTTGCTGAACACCTGCGCTCCAAAATTTGCTTAAAAAATTTTTCTCAAACTCGCTAAATGTTTTGCACTTATCAACCATCTCGGTTCCCCATATAGCACTTTCTCCTTGTATGTATCCGGTAATGAATTGTATTCTCTGTTTGTCATTCCAGGCAGCTGGAAAGACTCCTGAAAAGTTCTTTAGGAAAACGACTGGATGAATATTTCGCTTTTCCGGTTGGAATGGTTGAAAAACTCTGTGTTTCAATACACTCTCCTCTTTCATGAGGGTTGTGAGTGTCAATTGTTCAGTGTTGTTGTTGTGTGAATCGTTAAATTCATTTTTCAGTCGCGGAATGTACTGTGGTGTGTTGTGTTGTTGTGTTGTCTGGTATTGATGTTCATCTGGCTCAGAAGGTAGTGAGTGTTTCCCGTCACTCTGGTTATCATACTGTAGTGTTTGAATTTGCTGTTTCAGGTCGGATATCTCATCTGTTACTTGCTTCCGCCATTCCGGCAAATCCCGGGTAAACACTCGTCTAATTTGGCCTAGTTCAGTACAAACAGTGTCTCCTGAACTGCCGGGTGCAGATAATATGTCTAAGGTTGCGGATTTAACAACATCTTTCAAGTCACGTGTAACCTTCTCCTCAACTAGCTTCTCTTGTACATCAATCCATTCTTTGTAATGTTCGGTAAGTGCTTTAGTGTGCGAAGCAACACTACTGTTAACTCTTTCGTCAATAGTTCGGTCCGAAATGTCATTCGCCATTGCACTTACTTTTGATTCTACAGTGGCTACCGCTGTCGCTAACTCGTCTACCTGTCGTGCAACTGTTTTATACGCAAGTTTTACCGAATCGGTTTCTTTGCGACACGCTTCGATTTGAGTTGTGAGATTCTGACCGATGTTCTCAATTTTGTTATTCAGAGTGCTTATCTGGGTTGTCAAAGTGGTTACTTGCTCGGTGACGTCACCCTTAACCGAATCTATCTGTGCCGTGACGTCACCCTTAACCGAATCTATCTGTGCCGTGACGTCACCCTTAACCGACTCTATCTGTGCCGCGACGTCACCCTTAACCGACTCTATCTGTGCCCTGACGTCACCCTTAACCGAATCTATCTGTGCCGTGACGTCACCCTTAACCGACCCTATCTGTGTTGTCATATCCGTTTTCAGCTGTGATAAAAACTTGTCTCTGTCTTTCTCACGTTGTTCGCGATCACGTTCGCACTGTTCCCTCTCCTGTCTGTCTAATATCAATTCCTGTAACATTTTGACAATGTCAACTGATACCGTTATCGGGGAGGTGGGTGTTTCCTGCTGAGTGTCGTCCACGTTAGCTACCTCTTGTCTGTCGTCTGTCCTGGCCGTCGTTCCGTGTGAGCGGAGTCGGTAATGTTTGTTAACAGTGCCGTCGCTTTCGTCTGCAGAGTTCGCGCTCGATTGTCCGTCCGCCATAATGAAATTCAACTATTGCCAACTTAAAATGGGTACTGTCAACTGAAATTCTGATTGTCAATTATTCTTGCCGCGCAAGTTAAAGTCGCGGCGCGTTCGTCAAATGTCTAATGTTACGTGGGTAATAACTGACACACGTCTGTAGCAAAAAGACAAGATGGAGTCAACGCCGTTGAAACAATTGATTGCCAACGCTGTTACACAGAAAAGACTGAAATGGCATCCATCTTGAACTTACACGAGAATACTAACTACAGTATAAAACAAATAGGCCAAGCAAAAGGTTACAGAAAATGTTCAAATATTTACGTAGAAAAAAAAAAAAAATGGTTTTTTACGTTAAGCTACAGAAAGGATAGAGTGAGGTCGAATTTGAAGGTCAATGAGCTACTCTTTAGACAGAACTATGGCGAACGAAAATTTGGTACTCACTCGGCGTTGTCTTCAAAACTGCAAATCTGCGTCTTATTAAATCCCAAGATATTTGTGTACATACCGCGTCCTTCAAGATTGCGTATATTTATTGCTCATCCGTAATTTTATGCAGCAGTGGGTTCCAAAGAGTGATACATGAAATAAGACAATCATATATTAGTACCGTGACACATTCAATATTTTAGTCAAGTCCCTGTTCGGGCGCCAGATCTGGTATGATTTCTTTTTTTTTTTCTTAGTAATTTAATTGAAAGCTTTGTTGCTTTGGTAAAAATAAAATTGGTTCTTTTTGTCGTGACAGAATAAATTACTATTAATCACACCAGATTTGTCGGAGAACAGCAGCAACATGTGTAATTGATCCAGCTTTAAGAAACTCTATTACCTTTTAGCGGAAAATTCGTGCGGTACTCTCCGACGTTAGAAAAGTCGTAGTGTTCCGTTCGGAGCAGGAGGCGGCTGTCTTTTCTCCTTCGCGATATCGAAAATTACTAAAGAAAATGAACAGAAATTTTTTTTCGGAGGAAGATCGCGCGGAGAAAACAGACGGAAGTTACATGAAAGAAACCTAAGGGACCAACTGATTGGATTTGTACGAACATATAAACGGAACTGAAAGAACTTGGAATAAATACTATAGCGATGTCGTCACGACAGCCTCCTGTTCCGACAGAACACACGCTGGATCATAAGCTGCATAAATCTTTTAAACAGGAAGGATTATCATAAGTATAATTAATGAAAATAAGGTTGAGAGATTTTCTTTGAAATTAAATAAACTTCAAGGCTTCAAGTATTATAATATGAAACGGAAACTTACATTAACATGGCCACCCATTGTGGCGGTGGAGCGAATTTTTCACGATATACATTCTCGCTTGTTTGTGGCTACATATATTTTTAATCACTTAAACTCTTAACTTTACAATAAAAATGATTATATCAGATGGAGCACAATACTTTTGCGTCCGACTCGCAACACATTCACAGAAGAGCTAGACAGCGACAGTGCAGAAGTAAAAACTGGCAATTGTTATTTTGAAACATAGGTGCATCGTTTTTTTTTTTTTTTTACTGATCGATAGCAGCGTATAACAGTTTATAGCTATCGTGATATTCTGCGCTTTTCAGGAGCGCGGCAAAGATATCTGGTTACAACATTCATTGGTATATGTTAGAAGTTCGCACATACTGACGCAAATACAGAAAAAAAAAACTTTTACATGTTAAAAATCGCAGTGATAAAGGCTGTAATGTCACAAACCCCATCATACTAGGGGAACTCGTCCAGCCTCAAGCACCTGAAGACTTCCCCCCTCCCCAGATTTCATAAGTCACATGCGCACCCACTTCAAACATGCCTTACTGCACCCACCTATCAGGCACTCCTTGCCAGACACTTACGTGCCAGCCACTCTCAACATTTGCTCCCATGTAACGCTGAGAGACGACTTGGTCCGACAACCTCTGCAACCAACTTATCTTGGCCCCTTTAAAGTCCTCTGGTGGGGTGATACAACTTTCAACATCATCGCCAAAGACAGTCCGCAAACTGTTTCGTTACACCAACTCAAACCAGCATTCATGGAGCCCGACGTCCCTCTACTGGCTCAGTCTGATTCTCCTAATTACTCTCCCACCAGTCTCTCTTTCCTCGGGCCACCACACCGTTTTGTTCACCCGACGCTTGCCTGTCACCTTTCACTGGTTTCTCAAACAGTCACCCTCCACCCCGTGAGCTGGTTCCACCCTCTCCCATAGTCACCCTGCTCTGCAACGTGCCCCCACACCGTGTGGACGACATTTCGATTGTCACTCTCGATGACCAAGTTCTCATTCTGCTCACAGACACCACAGTCCCGCCACCCAATGACCAGTTAAACACCAGTGTTGTGCATAGCCTCACCCTCCCTCGTGAGTGCGTGCCACCAGATGGCCGATTAGCATCTGGGCCTGCCACACCTACACCCCGCCATCCGCCATTCAACCCACCTGCTCTCGGGCTGGCTGCCACATTGTCTGTCCTCGCTAGCTCAACGACTTCGAGATGGACATGCCTCCCATCGCTCCGCCTCCGCATCCCGCCCCGGTCGGGATGGAGGTCCCCCCTCCCCCCATAGTACAGAGTAGTGCATGTGAGTCTTGAGGGAAGACTATGTGGGCATCGACAGTGTTGGTGGTCATATGAGCTGGTAGATGCATGACCATGCATCTACCAGCTCGTATGACCACCAACACTGTCGATGCCCACATAGTCTTCCCTCAAGACTCACATGCACTACTCTGTACTATGGGGGGAGGGGTCGGGGGAGGGAGGGGGGAGGGCTGTGTGGCGGCAGTGGGTCATATTGACCATAGACAACATTAATCTTTGGGACTCAGGTCGCTCATCCAAGCCACCATGTTAATTCAGTCTATTCTTATACCTTATATTTTGTGCACGTGGGTGATCAATTGTCAAAATATATGTATGTGCAGATATCAGTGGGGACAGTTTATTCTGCATACCGCTATTCATATTCTGTTTCCCATAGGTCTCTTACCTAACAGTGGCAGCTGCATCCACGTGACAAACAAGCAGGTGTCGCCTATATTACTAAACAAATAAAACGGTCACCCACTCACAGTTGCAGGTTGTCATGCGCAACAAGAGGTTGATTTCCAGTATTGTTACTGACTGAATGTAAAACTTTAAAATGCTGTCACAGTCTACTCATTAACAGATACAGTCTTACACTGAAGGTTTAACAAAATATGTCAAATATGAGAGTTAGGAACTGTGTATATGTCTCGAGGCAGCATAACTCACAGACTGGAAATTACCCACACTATATTCATCCAGTATTTGAGAACAAGTGTAATTACCAACTTTCAACAAACTTTGCACATAGTTTCAAACTAATTTATTTCAGATATGTTTTTGTTTTCTAGTGACCTTGATGTCACATTATTTGTATTAGTCTTCTTTCACTGTAGTTTATCTATAACACAAATTGCAACAATTCCTAAAATTGAATGCATTGTCAAGACGTTTTATATGTGACTGTGACTGTGATCATATCAGCAGTAATAGGAGAACTGGTGAGTTGTTGTGAAGAGCAGTGGATGTAACAAGTTGCAGTTTGCCTACCATGAATAAATGAAGAAAATCAAAAGGATATGCTTCCTGGTCATTTTATAAATGATCAAGAAGTAAAAATCTACCTCAACTTTGTAACTGGATTCACAGACAAAATACAGTCTTGTAAAACGAGATGCATATTTCTTAAACACTCTGTAATGTGATATACTCAGTTGTCATTTTAGTACTTTGTCATAATTTACAGACTGTCACTTGTTTTATGATGAGGACTACAACTAAATTGTCTAATATAGCAATTTTTTGTATGTACCTGCATTTTGATAGACATGTTCCTAGATGAAACTGCTGCTTGAGCTTGAATTGACAAGGTGAGGTTCTGAGGAAATTCAGGAATAGGACTATTCACTACTGTTCCTTTATTGATACAAAAACAGTGTCAGTTCTTTTTCATTTCTTGTTACAACTATTACAATTAGTTGTCCACAGCCATTTTCCTTCCTGCATGCTTCTCCTCAGGCAAGTCTAAAATCTTCAGAAGAGAGATGTCCATGCACGTATGTCCGTCATCCTCTTCTCTCAGAACTAGTAGCGCTCACTGTACGGGTATTCTGGATGGTTTGCCATTCTGTAATTTGAGATCAAAGAACATAAAACACAACAAACTAGATGAAATGTTTTTATTAATGAAGAGAAGGTAGGACACCCTGAGTAATCAGTGTACATCTCTACTCGGGAAGTGTCATCTCATAAAGCTTGGGAAGGGTGTGTAGTTCTCTGACCGTATCAACAGGAATGTTGTGCACTTCACTTTTGAGATGGCCACAGACAAAAAAAATCCAGAGGCCTGAGGACAGGTGGCGTTGGAGGGCAACCTACAGGTCTCATTTCATAAGAGGTTTGGATACAAAGTAGTGGTAAGACTGCTGTAATATCAAACCAGCAAGTCAGTGAGCTGCAATCTGTGTTGACACAATAAGGGCCTGTGAGATGAGTTTGTACAGTGTGCAGATACAGTACTCTGTCAATTTACTGCAGTGTGTAGGTCGCTGAATGTCATAGCAATAGTGCAACTACCCTAACATCGTGTTTACAAAGATATAGCAACATTCTCGGTTCAAAACATAACTGAACAAGGTCAAAGTACACAAGAATGTTTCCAGAGACTGCATGAAGCATGCGATGAGCACAATCACACAATGGGTTAAAGTGTTCAGATTAGGCACAGATGCTGTGAAGGATCAGCTGCGCACAGAATGATCCCGCATGGAGGACAATACAGTTCAACTCCTCACATCCTTGTTGGACACTGATCACCATTGGACTGTGCAAGAGTTGACAGCAGAAGTCAGATATGCCAAAAACTGTGCTCCACGTTCTGCACAACATCCTGGGATACTGAGAAATTGCAGCACGTCCGATACCCCACAATATGTCCGAGGAGCTGTGAAGGTGATGTTCATTGTAGTATACGACACTGACAGGGTAATACTGCATCACACTTTACCACCAAGGGTGATAGTAGATGCTGCTTACTACTGTACGTTCCTGCAACACCACCTCAGTCCAATGCTCAGGGGAAAGAAACAGCATTTTGTGTAACAGCACCTCATCATTCAACATGACAATGCAGGATGCCACATCACTGCTGCCATCCAGGACCTCTTGTGCTACTGGTGATGGGAGAGACTGGAACATCCACAGCACTCACACAATGCGAGTCCCTGTGATTACAATTTCTTTGCCAAAGTGAAAGAACCACTGCTATGACATTATCTGTGCCACAGGGGGGTCAATATGGGACATCAACAGAAACAGATGCACATATGGTATATGATGCCTTCTGGACATAAATAATGGAGGTGATTATATTTAAGGTGTGCAACTATAAGTACTTCTTTCAGTAAAGTAATTTTTTATGAAAAATAATGGTCCCTATTACTTCTTATCTAGCCATTTTAAATGCATCTCAGATAATATTGGGGCTTCAGATGCAGTCTTACATGAGCAGCAACATGTGCAGTTGCCACATGAAGCATTTACCACATCCTTCAATAATGGGCAGTGGGATGATGTGGTTTCTACTAACACAAACTTTCACATGTGTTGGTTCTTGCTATTATGACACACTGTGTATATGGCAGGTTATTCCGGCTGTATACGAGATGTGTGAGAAAAGTAATGAGACTGACAACAGTGTGAGTAATCTGGCAATGCTGTTGTTCAGATGCGTAGACCACTATGTTCATCCGTTCCAGATGCTCAGTCCAAGTTTCAGCACCATACAGTCACCAGGTGATTTTTGAGAGCACCATCAGTGAAGTTGTGTTTTTGTTGTGTGTTACGAAAATGTAGCAGATGGTTACCCTGAGTCCTTGTCAAGATCTTTTGATTCTATACCAGTACTTTTTCAAACAGAGTGCTAGGAGGAGTATCCTTAAGAAGGTTTCCTACCCAAATTGATACCTTTGCAGTCCTGAAGAGCTCAGCTGCTGTCTTTACCAGAAACTCATACCCTCTACCACGGGGATGTCTTAGGCATAATCTTAGGCATGGCCAATCCATTGTTTCCATCCTCTCACCATCCAAGAAAAGAGCACCTTTGTCCAAATAGACTGACCTGAATTTGGGTCCGGGACTTGTGTCGCCACCAACTGTCCCAGAGAGATCCATCTGTAAAAGCTCCATCTGCTGTGAGGTGATGCTGACAATCAAATGTCCCTGATAGATTACCACCCTCCTGAAAACGAGACTGCATTATTATAGGAGTGTTTCCTTACTTTATGCCTTGGCTTTTTCTGGATCCATTTATCCTGAGAAATGAGAGTATCAGACTACTCCCTTGTTCACTTGTTCCCCATATGATTACCTCCTCCACTCTGAGGAAGTCTTTTTTAGGAGCTCCTAGTTTCAAGACCTTTTAATTCCCTCCATTTATGTTTAGGATGCCATACTTGACCTTCCTTTCCTGTTTGTCCTTTGAGGAGTTTCCTCCTCTGAGCCCCAAACAAGGATTTGACTAGACCTGGTCCAAATTCTCAGTGACCGTTTCCACTTCTTGGAATGGTCTGTTGCCCAATCCATTTGCGGACATTTGCAGAAAAAGCTTCCATAGATCTGGATGTATGAGGTCTCAAAATTAACTAAAGAAGTTAATTTTGTTTCATGTTATCCATTACCATCCTATTAGAATTGGGGATTTATTTTTTCAACACCACAGAATCCCATACAGTGCAAGGCAAAATACACAGGGTGGTCACCGGGTATCCTTGAGGTTCCATTAATGATACATCTTCCCACATGCCACACACTCTCAGTAAGGACTGCATCACATCTTCAGTTTGTTATCTAGGGAAAAGTGGAATGTTGTGGAAGCAAATATGGGAGTGACTGAGGGGAGGGGCATTGTGGGACTCTTTCATCTAGTTCATCTCCTGAGGCTCATCCAAAATGGGAAACCATGGCAATAGTTGTGATAGCCAAGTATAAACCTCAGCTTCTTACAAACACACAAGCCTCTCTGCATGTACAGACAGTGCTTCTACAAGGTGATGTCCCCCAGAGAGGGAGTGATGGATAGTGTGAGTCATTTCTCCATCTAGTATTATATTTGAGAATGTCTCTGTTATGTTCTACTTGTGATTGCCTGTTGACAACAGACTTCACAGGGGAGTATATGTACTGTGATACTATTGCCAGTATGCCAAACTGTTTGTATACTTCAAGCAGAAAGAATAACCTGTTCAGAAATTAATTTAACTAATAACCAAAATTTTAACTGTCATTTTATAGAACTAGGTATATTGCTGGTGGCCCACGTCTTCTCAACACAAGAACTCAGTGTCATCATCATGTGTTTCCTGAGATTGGTTGCTTTGCTGGACAGGCCCCATATTTATGGCTGGGTAGTGCCTGAATTCACTATGCTGTCTATGCCCAATGTGGCTGTTTCTTGTGGTTGTGTCCATCTCAAGGCGTTTCCCATTCTGTCTGCGATGTGAACACAGTATGTCTTAAATCAGTGGAAGCACCAGAAGAGTGAACAAAAGATGGAAGGAACACCAAGGCCACTAAATCAGCAATAGAACAATGCCTGGAACTTTAATGCACCATAAAGTATGACAAAACCAAGATCCTGGGTCAAACCCACAGATCCTGAGACAGTGTCATCAGTGAATCTACTGAAATCAGGATGGTGGAGAACCTAATGAACTGGGAAGCTGGATATCAGCTCAGTATGGCACAGAATCCAGCTTTGGAACTACTACAGAAACATGGAAAAAGTTACCTGGTCCGGTAATGAACCTCAGATGACTGGGGGCATAATTAACAGTATCAGACATCATAAAGAGCACCAGGTGGAAACTATCTCCTTGAGGGACAGACATAGCAGTCACTGAAAAGATATGAAACAACTTCAATGACCTGAGACCTCATTCACTGCACAACTTGGGAGCACACATAATATGGAACACTTGACAGCAGCTACCACCACACAAAATTACTGTGGTGTGTTCAGACATAATATGCAACTCCAGCAGCAGCCTGACGACGCAGGAATCACATCTCGCAGGCGTGTACTGAATTCAGAACACCAGGAGGGTGATATTGCCATGAGAGAAAGCTGCTGTGGTCACAAACAGCACAAGAAATGTCTACAGCTCCAGGTTAGTGCTAGAATGCGTCTGCTGGGTGCGGACCAAATACAGATAGCCACTGGATGGCTGCCACCATGGAAGACAACCACAACAGGTGCGGTCAGAATATGGAACGTCTCGAGAAGGATACCACTGAAAGAAACACCCACAGTGAGTCTGGACGGCACAGTAAACACCAAGCATGGGCACAAATGGGACCCAGCCACCAATACGATCAGTCTCAGGAAACACTGATGATGACATCAAGGTATGACATCAAAATATCATGTTGGGAAGATGCAGGCCACCAGCAGTACACCCAGTTCTATATGACGACAATGAATCAGTGAGAAAGTTTAACAAATTAAAATTTTAAGTTTCTGAAAATAGTGTGATTTGTATAAACTGAACTTAGGACTTACCCAGGAAAGAGGCCTCGGACTTGTCGCCCTGCTGGTCCCTTATCCAGGTGCTCCAGCATGTCCATGTCTTCTGGGGACAGCTCAAAGTTGAACACCTGCAAGTTACAGAACGCATTCATACAACACGTTAAGTATGCAGTTTTAAGGGAATATTGTAGTCGGGTACTCTCAGAACCCAGAGCACCTACATGGATGACAGTTCAATTCTCATACACTGATGAGCCAAAACATTATGATCGGTTATTTAAAAGCCCATGCTATCATTGTTCACTGTTCAGGAAGACATCAAGCACAAGGGATTACAACTGGTCCCTAATAATGTTCACACAGTCCACAGCTGTCACAATGCCTTCGATTACTATTGCGAGTTCCTCAGAAGCTCAGGTGAATGTCCCCAATAACACAGTAGTGCTCCCACGGGCCCGTGTCTGTGGCGCACAGTGCACTGCATGTTTCGAGCAGCTTTTCACACGGACATGACCATCGAACTGGTTTAACAATAAATGGGACTCATCTGACTGGGCAACATGATTTCATTAATCTGTGGGCCAATTTTGATGATCCCGTGCCCACTGAAATCATAAATGATGATGTTGTTGGCTCAACATGGGAACACGTAGGGGTCCTCTGCAGAACACCGTGTTCAACACTGTGCACTGAGCAGTGTGCTCAGAAACACTTGTCTGCACCAGCACTGTACTCTCTCATCAGATCTGCCACAGACTGCTGCCTGTCTTGATTTACAGTGGACAATCCTCTGAGCTCTATGTTCTTATCACCTACTCGTGGTTTCAGCATTGTTCAACCACTTCCCACAGATGCTCATGACAGTAGTGTGCAAACAGCTGACCGTCTGGGCTGTTTCCGAGAGGTTTACTCTCAGGCACTGGGCCACAACAATCTGGCTTTCATCAAACACTTAATTTGGTGGATTTCTGCATTTGCACCACTTACCCCCCATCCTTAGAATGATTCCCCATTTGTCTGTGCTCCAATTCTTATCTTACTGTATCACATACACTCAGCACGACCAGGTGGCAGTGGTCATAACGTTTTGGCACATCAGTGTACGATGCAAGACGACAACCGAGCATCTGAAGTGGGTGTCACTGCTGCAGTCTTCAGTCTGGACACTGGTTTGATGCAGGTGTCTCTGCATTAACAACTGCAGCCTATACTGACTTGAGCATGCTTATTGTAATGATTCCTCAGTCTCCCTCTACAATTCTGACTTACCGCACTTCCCTCACAAAGTTGACGAGACTCAGGATGTGTCCTGTCAACTGATCACTTCTTTTAATCAAGTTGTGTCACAAATATCTTTATGCCCATTTTCTTCAGTACGTCCTCATCAGATGTTCGATGCACACATCTAATCTTCAGCCTTCTACTGTAGTGTCACATTTCAAAAGCTTCTGTTCTCTTCTTGTTTCAACTGCTTATCATCCACATACCACTTCTGTATAAAGCTACTTGAGACAAATCTCTTTGCAAGAGACTTCCTCACCTTTAACCCTCGAGTGGGTGCACTGTTTTTCGCAACATGGTGAGCACGCAGTGTACTTTGCACAAGTGTAAAGAATAGCAGTCTTTTATGTTACCTAGGTACCGTTGGTGGGGAGGCTTGCGTGCCTCAATGATACAGATAGCCGTACTGTAGGTGCAACCACAACGGAGGGGTATCTGTTGAGAGGCCAGACAAACGTGTGGTTCCTGAAGAGGGCAGCAGCCTTTTCAGTAGTTGCAGGGGCAACAGTCTGGATGATTGACTGATCTGGCCTTGTAACACTAACCAAAATGGCCTTGCTGTTCTGGTACTGCGAACGGCTGACAGCAAGGGAAAACTACAGCCATAATTTTTCCCGAGGGCATGCAGCTTTACTGTATGATTAAATGATGATGGCGTCCTCTTGGGTAAAATATTCTGGAGGTAAATTAGTCCCCCATTTGGATCTCTGGGCGGGGGCTACTCAAGAGGACACCGTTATCAGGAAAAAGAAAACTGGCGTTCTACTAATCGGAGCGTGGAATGTCAGATCCCTTAACCTGGCAGGTAGATTAGAAAATTTAAAAAGGGAAATGGATAGATTAAATTTAGATATAGTGGGAATTAGTGAAGTTTGGTGGCAGGGGGAACAAGACTTCTGCTCAGGTGAATACAGGGTTATAAATACAAAATCAAATAGGGGTAATGCAGGAGTAGGTTTAATAATGAATAAAAAAATAGGTATACGGGTAAGCTACTACAAACAGCATAGTGAACGCATTATTGTGGCCAAGATAGACACGAAGCCCACACCTACTACAGTAGTACAAGTTTATATGCAAACTAGCTCTGCAGATGACAAAGAAATTGATGAAATGTATGATGAGATAAAAGAAATTATTCAGGTAGTGAAGGGAGACGAAAATTTAATAATCATGGGTGACTAGAATTCGTCAGTAGGAAAAGGGAGAGAAGGAAACATAGTAGGTGAATATGGATTGGGGCTAAGAAATGAAAGAGGAAGCCGCCTGGTAGAATTTTGCGTAGAGCATAACTTAATCATAGCTAATACTTGGTTTAAGAATCATCAAACAACGTTGTATACATAGAAGAACCCTGGAGATACTAAATGGTATCAGATAGATTATATAATGGTAAGGCAGAGATTTAGGAACCAGGTTTTAAATTGTAAGACATTTCCAGGGGCAGATGTGGACTCTGACCACAATCTATTGGTTATGAACTGTAGATAAAAACTGAAGAAACTGCAAAAAGGTGGGAACTTAAGGAGATGGGACCTGGATAAACTGAAAGAACCACAGATTGTACAGAGTTTCAGGGAGAGCATAAGGGAACAATTGACTGGAATGGGGGAAAGAAATACAGTAGAAGAAGAATGGGTAGCTTTGAGGGATGAAATAGTCAAGGCAGCAGAGGATCAAATAGGGAAAAAGACGAGGGCTAGTAGAAACCCTTGGGTAACAGAAGTAATATTGAATTTAATTGATAAAAGGAGAAAATATAAAAACGCACTAAATGAAGCAAGCAAAAAGGACTACAAACGTCTTAAAAATGAGATCGACAGAAACTGCAAAATGGCTAAGCAGGGATGGCTAGAGGACAAATGTCAGGATGTAGAGGCGTATCTCACTAGGGGTAAAATAGATACCGCCTACAGGAAAATTAAAGAGACCTTTGGAGAAAAGAGAATCACTTGTATGAATATCAAGAGCTCAGATGGAAACCCAGTTCTAAGTAAAGAAGGGAAAGCAGAAAGGTGGAAGCAGTATATAGAGGGCCTATACAAGGGCAATGTACTTGAGGACAATTTTGTGGAAATGGAAGAGGATGTAGATGAAGATGAAATGGGAGATATGATACTGCGTGAAGAGTTTGACAGAGCACTGAAAGACCTGAGTTGAAACAAGGCCCCTGGAGTAGACCATTCCATTACAACTGCTGACAACCTTGGGAGAGCCAGTCCTGACAAAACTCTACCATCTGGTGAGCAAGATGTATGAGACAGGTGAAATACCCTCAGACTTCAAGAAGAATATAATAATCCCAATCCCAAAGAAAGCAGGTGTTGACAGATGTGAAAATTACCGAACTATCAGTTCAATAAGTCACAGCTGCAAAATACTATCGTGAATTCTTTACAGACGAATGGAAAAACTGATAGAAGCCGACCTCGGGGAAGATCAGTTTGGATTCCATAGAAATGTTGGAACACGTGACGCAATACTGACCCTATGACTTATCTTAGAAGAAAGATTAAGGAAAGGCAAACCTACGTTTCTAGCATTTGTAGACTTAGAGAAAGCTTTTGACAATGCTGACTGGAATACTCTCTTTCAAATTCTGAAGGTGGCAGGGATAAAATACAGAGAGCGAAAGCCTATTTACAATTTGTGCAGAAAGCAGATGGCAGTTACAAGAGTCGAGGGGTATGAAAGGGATGCAGTGGTTGGGAAGGGAGTGAGACAGGGTTGTATCCTCTCCCCGATGTTATTCAATCTGTATATTGAGCAAGCAATAAAGGAAACAAAAGAAAAGTTTGGAGTAGGTATTAAAATCCATGGAGAAGAAATAAAAACTTTGAGGTTCGCCGATGACATTGTAATTCTGTCAGACACAGCAAAGGACTTGGAAGAGCAGTTGAACGGAATGGACAGTGTCTTGAAAGGAGGGTATAAGATGAACATCAACAAAAGCAAAACAAGGATAATGGAATGTAGTCGTATCAAGTCAGGTGATGCTGAGGGAATTAGATTAGGAAATGATACACTTAAAGTAGTAAAGGAGTTTTGTTATTTGGGGAGCAAAATAACTGATGATGGTCGAAGTAAAGAGGATATAAAATGTAGACTGGCTATGGCAAGGAAAGCGTTTCTTAAGAAGAGAAATTTGTTAACATCGAGTATTGATTTAAGTGTCAGGAAGTCGTTCCTCAAAGTAGTTGTATGGAGTGTAGCCATGTATGGAAGTGAAACGTGGACAATAAATAGCTTAGACAAGAAGAGAATAGAAGCTTTCAAAATGTGGTGCTACAGAAGAATGCTGAAGATTAGATGGGTTGATCACATAACTAATGAGGAGGTATTGAATAGAATTGGGGAGAAGAGGAGCTTGTGGCACAACTTCACTAGAAGAAGGGATCGGTTGGTAGGACATGTTCTGAGACATCGAGGGATTTAGTATTGGAGGGCAGCGTGGAGGGTAAAAATCGTAGAGGGAGACCAAGAGATGAATACACTAAAGAGATTCAGAAGGATGTAGGTTGCAGTAGGTATTGGGAGATGAAGAAGCTTGCACAGGATAGAGTAGCATGGAGAGCTGCATCAAACCAGTCTCAGGACTGAAGACCACAACAACAACAACAGGTACAAATATGAGCAAAATAACAGTTTAATCTTTGTTTAACTAAACTATAATAAAATAAACTATCACTACTTCACTCTGTTGCCACATACAAGTGTCACCCCATAGTAATGACCCACTTGAAGAATTAAATTGCGCCGGCCAGTGTGGCCGTGCGGTTCTAGGCGCTTCAGTCTGGAACCGCGTGACTGCTCCAGTCACAGGTTCGAATCCTGCCTCGGGCATGGATGTGTGTGATGTCCTTAGGTTAGTTAGGTTTAAGTAGTTCGAAGTTCTAGGGGACTGATGACCACTGATGTTAAGTCCCATAGTGCTCAGAGGCATTTGAACCAATTAAATTGCACAGTTGCATCAGATTGCTGCCAACTGCTTATTTGATTACTAATTATCTCACAGATAACTGCCTCATTGTGGGACTACGCTGCTAGTTCAGAATCTGGGCCGTTTTCTTGTACAGATCATAAATTATTTCTCATCAGGCTCACTGTTTATTTTATATAACTGCTGCTCACTTGGAAGTATGACAACAGAACTTATCACTACATTAGCTGAAGCAATGAAGAAGAAATATGTTTGGACTCTCAATTATAGAACAATGGAATGACACAAGACAATGTTATTTGTGATTGGTGCACTTCATACATTGGCATGTTCGCTCCAGGGTTAAACTTATATTTTCTGTTAATAAATTCATCCTCATTTGCTTTTTATCATCAGTCCATATTTTATGCTCTCTCTTCTGTATCCATGTTAGTTATTTTTCTGCCCTAATATCAAAACTCATCAACTGCATTCACTATCTCATTTCCTAACCTAATTCCTTCAGCATTATACAATTATACTGTATTCTGTTGCCCATGTTTTACTTTTGTTCATGTTTGTCTTGCAACCTGTTTCAACACACTATCTATTGTGCTCAACTGCTTTTCCTAGTCCTTTACTCTCTAACAAAATTACAAAAAAACTTAAAGTTTTTATTTCTTCTCCCTGGAAAATGTGAAGGGGAAGGTAACACGCCAGATAAAACAAATGGATCCAGAACGTCCAGCAGTGAAAAGTTCGGTTTTTAAATTCCATAAAATTCGTGCTTGACCAGTTGAGATCAAAGAAATTGATCAAACAATGAAAACTTCAGGTTTGGATATAAGATCGTTTTTCAGGGGTTTGATTGTTTACCATCGTTCCCTAAAATGAGAGATATTCTACACAAGATCCCACCCAGCACTCCTTAAGTGGATTCTACTGCCCATCCAACCTCCACAGCATTCAACCAACAGCTTAATCTTCAGCATTCTTCTGAGACAACATATTTCAGTAGCATCTGTTCTCTTTTCATCCAGAATGTTTATCATCCATGGTTCAATTCTGTATGAGACTGTGCTCAAGACAAATACTTACAGAAAAGACTTCATAACACTTAGCACAAGTACGTATAAAATTCATCATAATTTTGATAATTGAGAAAAAAGGAGGTTCTTGCAATTTTGTTGCTTCCTGTTCCATAATGTTAGCGACATATTTCAGAAAAAAAAAAAAAAAAAATTACGTGCTATATATCACTAAACACAAGTCTCCGAGTGTTGTCTTTCCAGATTAAGTTGGCAGATATCTAAAAGTCTTTTAGTTATTTCCACGGCAAGTTGACCGTAATTCAGTTCTTTCTCTCACCAATTAAGTGATGCCACTTTACATTTTCATTGTCTCTTTGTTTTTTGTTTTCTGTTTTCTGGTTACTTATTGTTTGTTTTGCATGTTATTACTCTCATACATCATTCAGTGTTAGATCATTGAAAATAAGCAAAGCAATTACTTGTTTGTGTGTGTGTGTGTGTGTGTGTGTGTGTGTGTGTGTGTGTGTGTGTTTGTGGATATTCGGCTCTTTATATATATCCTCATTCAGTTTCTATATGGTTCACTGCTTCTGGTTTAAGACACTAATCACATGCACAAACAAAGCAATCGAAATGAAGTAACACCCGATATGTGTGCAACATACCTAACACACAAGTATGGTTTACATAGGTCAAACCTTCATGAAAGAACGATACACTGAACATCAACGTTACACCCACCTTTTGCAGCCAAGCAAGTCTGCTATTGCTGAACATTGTATTTCCACTGGACATTCAATGGAGAACGAGAAAACAATGATTTTGTCTACAGCAACACCTTTCTGGGACTCCATTATTAAAGAATCCATACAAATACACCTGGTGGAAAATCTGTTGAACCATGACAGCGGCTACCAGCTGGACAGTGCACGGAATCCTATCATCTCCACAATTTGCTCAAATTGAAGAGGACAGAGTGCGCTGACGGCTGTGGCAAACAACAACCCAGAGGGCGACTGCGTTCTGCTATTCCACCAGCGAGGGCATTGCCAGCAGGCAGTGTGGTCCATCTATCAAGTTTTCGACACACACACAGAATAGTTACAGCACGCTATATATTGTGGAATGGAGGACGTTTTCGTTAGTCTGTGACAGCTCGCCTGAGGATGACTGCCAGGTGCCCAAATGACGACTTGCTGCAAGCCTGAAATTTGATTAAACTATTAAATATTTCCAATTTCAACTGGAGACCAGAGAATTTACCATCTTTAATGACCATAAGACTGTCACATATAGCTTCTGACAAAATAACATGTATTGCTCACTTCAGTAACACAACCAATTAGTCTGCATATCTCAGTTCAGCACAGATATAAAACACATTCCTGGAATAGACAGTGTAGTGGCCGACTGCCTCTCCCGCATCGGCAGCATCACTTGTTCAACAGATTTCACAGAATTCATGGTGGCACAACTATCAGACCACAGACTGCACAACCTGCTCGAAGACTCTGAGTCATCACTTAGACTTCAGATAGTAAAGATTCCCAGCACCAATGGCAAGCTGTATTCCGACGTGTACAGTGGCAAACCTGCCTTTTCCTACCCAAGGCATTCAGGAGGTGTACTTTCAATAATAGACATTACCTGTGCCATCCAGGAATTTGTGTGGAACACAATTAGTTGCCAGTCATTTTGTGTGGCCAGGAGTGTAGAAAGACTGCCAAGACTGGTCAAGGATATGTATTAAATGCCAACGTGCAAAGCCACCAGAAACGTGGGTAACTTTCCAGACACAACAGCTTGAATTGCATGCATTCATATCAATGTGGTCAGCCCTTTCCTCCATTGAATGGCCAATGGTATTTATTAACAATGACTGATGTGGCTTCCGGCCAGTGGGTGAAGTGTCACCCATTGGCCGGAAGCCACATCAATAGACAACATCTCAGCAGAGACTTAAGCTTCTGCCTTTGTTTCTAGTTGGGAGTCACGCTTTGGTTGCCCTTCACATGTCACGACTGATCATGGATGCCACTTTGAGTCTGATCTATTTGCACAACTTACTAAATCCAGTGGCACTATGCATAACAGAATAACGAGCTATCACCTCGCAAGCAATGGGATGATAGCATGCTGGCACGATTCACTGAAAGTAACCCTGACGTGGCACAATGCAAGCTGGACAATAGAGCTGCCAGGGGTTTTGCTCAGTCTGAGAAACATTTAAAAGCCAGATTTGAAACCTTGAGCTGCCAAATTGGTGTGCGGTCAGTCGTTGCACTTCCCAAGGGACCCACAATCCCAGCAGCTACCCAACTTGACAGACAGCGATTTTTATTTGCCAGTTGAGAGAACGCATCTTCCCATCTATTCCCAGCAACTGTCCAGACATGGCAAGGGTCCTACATTGTTGTTGTGGTCTTCAGTCCTGAGACTGGTTTGATGCAGCTCTCCATGCTACTCTATCCTGTGCAAGCTTCTTCATCTCCCAGTACCTACTGCAACCTACATCCTTCTGAATCTGCTTAGTGTACTCATCTCTTGGTCTCCCTCTACGATTTTTACAATCCATGCTGCCCTCCAATACTAAACTTGTGATCCCTTGATGCCTCAGAACATGTCCTAGCAACCGATCCTGTCTTCTAGTCAAGTTGTACCACAAACTCCTCTGCTCCCCAATTCTGTTCAATAGCTCCTCATTAGTTATGTGATGCACCCATCTAATCTTCAGCATTCTTCTGTAGCACCACATTTTGAAAGCTTTTATTCTCTTCTTGTCCAAACTATTTATCGTCCATGTTTCACTTTCCTACATTGCTACACTCCATACAAATACTTTCATAAACGACTTCCTGACACTTAAATCTATACTCGATGTTAACAAATTTCTCTTCTTCAGAAACACTTTCATTGCCATTGCCAGGCTACATTTTATATCCTCTCTACTTCAACCATCATACGTTATTTTGCTCCTCAAATAGCAAAACTCCTTTACTACTTTAAGTGTCTCATTTCCTAACCTAATTCCCTCAGAATCACCTGACTTAATGCGATTACATTCCACTATCCTCGTTTTCCTTTTGTTGATGTTCATTTTATATCCTTCTTTCAAGACACTGTCCATTCTGTTCAACTGCTCTTCCAAGTCCTTTGCTGTCTCTGACACAATTACAATGTCATCAGCAAACCTCAAAGTTTTTATTTCTTCTCCATGAATTTTAATACCTACTCCGAATTTTTCTTTTGTTTCCTTTACTGCTTGTTCAATATACAGATTGAATAACATCAGGGAAAAGCTACAACCCTGTCTCACTCCCTTCCCAACCACTGCTTCCCTTTCATGCCCCTCAACTCTTATAGCTGCCATCTGGTTTCTGTACAAATTGTAAATAGCCATTCGTTCCCTGTATTTTACCCCTGCCACCTTCAGAATTTGAAAGAGAGTATCCCAATCAACATTGTCAATAGCTTTCTCTAAGTCTTCAAATGCTAGAAATGTTGGTTTGCCTTTCCTTATTCTATTTTCTAAGATAAGTTGTAGGGTCAGTTTTGCCTCACGTGTTCCAATATTTCTATGGAATCTAAGCTGATCTTCTCCGAGGTAGGCTTCTACCAGTTTTTCCATTCGTCTGTAAAGAATTCATGTTAGTATTTTGCAGCCATGGCTTATTAAACTGATAGTTCAGTAATGTTCACATCTGTCAACCCCTGCTTTCTTTGGGATTGGAATTATTATATTCTTCTTGAAGTCTGCGGGTATTTCACCTATCTCATACATCTTGCTCACCAGGTGGTAGAGTTTTGTCAGGGCTGACTCTCTCAAGGCTATCAGTAGTTCTAATGGAATGTTGTCTACTCCAGGGGCCTTGTTTCAACTCAGGTCTTTCAGTGCTCTGTCAAACTCTTCATGCAGTATCATATCTCCCATTTCATTCTCATCTACATTCTCTTCCATTTCCATAATATTGTCCTCAAGAACAACTGTTGATAATATGTTTTTAAGCTTCCATAACACCTTCCTTTATTACTTTAATACAGCATTTCCTTTTGAAACAAAAACTTCAAGCAATCAAAATAGAAAGTCGTGGGTATCAAAAGGAATCAAAATTTCTAGTGAGAGAAACAGATTTCTCCAATATTGCTCCAAAAAGTACATAGTCACTGAAGAATTTTCTGACTATTGTAAAGCCTACAAAAAAACTTATCTTAGAGTGATTAGACAGGCAAAACTTTTATGGAATGACAATTTCATAAGAAACTCTTCAAACAAAATGAAAGCCATATGGAAAGTTATTAAAAAAGAAACTTGTAGTTCAAACACCTAAAAAGGAAAACATTTCTCTAACACTTAATGACTCTAAGGTCACAGATCCATACACAGTTGTAAACAAGTTCAATGAATATTTCACCTCACTAGCAGAAGATCTCATTCAGGCAAACTGCAAGGTATCGTTCTTCAATTCCACCAATATGTCAAACAGCGCTAATGCTACAATGTTTGTTTATGAAACAAACCCTGATGAAATTATGAACATAATGAAATTGTTACGCAATAAAATCTCTAGTGGCTATGATGAAGTACCTGACCTCATATTAAAGGTGTGTGCTCCCCATATAGTAAAGCCATTATCAACCATCTACAACCAATCATTAAAAACTGGCATTTTTCCAGATGCTCTCAAAATAGCTAAAGTCTCACCATTACTAAAGAAAGGTTCCCCTGATTTAGTATCCAATTATAGACCATTATCCATATTAAGCATCTTCTCAAAAATCCTGGAAAAACTTTTTTATGACTGGCTTATAAATTTCTTAAAAAACCACAACATGGTTTTAGTAAATCTTTATCCACGCAGACAGCAATTTGTGAACTGTTGGACCACATACTGAAATCAATTGACCAACATAATATAGCTGCAGGTATCTTCTTAGATCTCTCTAAAGCCTTTGACGTACTAGATCATAAAATACTGCTTGCTAAATTGGAAAGAAGAGGAATAAGAGGTGTGGCTCACAACTGGCTATGCTCTTACCTACAAAACCACAGACAGAAGGTATCACTTCAATATGATATTAATGTACAGAATAAAATAAATAACACAGTTTTCCTCTCGGAGGAAAGAAAAATAAGATATGGTGTTCCCCAGGGTTCTGTTCTAGGGCCATTACTTTTCCTCATTTACATAGATGATCTTGTTGAACGTATGAGCCCACAAAAAACTATCCTGTTTGCTGATGATACAAGCATAGTGTTGACTGGATCTAGCCCTGAATCCCTTCAGACAATATCTGATAACTCTATGAAAAAACTTTCTGAGTGGTTTAACAAAAATGGCCTAATTGTTAATAGTGGGAAAACTGTATGTTTCAACTTCCATCTAATTCCCACATCCAGTCAAAAAACTATCCAAGTAAAGTTAAATAACGATAAAATTGAAAATATATATGCAACAAAATTTTTGGGTCTATGGGTCCAACAAAATTTAAAATGGGACACACATATAAACAACTTATCAAAGAAACTCTCATCATTGTGCTATGGACTAAGAATACTAAAATCTACTACAAGTAAATCCACACTAATGCAAGCATACCATGCACAGTTCCACTCATTGCTCCGCTATGGAATCATCTTTTGGGGAAATTCAACTCACAGCACAAATATATTTAAACTACAAAGAAGAGCACTGAGGATAATCTGTGGCCTAAAAAAGCTGGAATCCTGTAAATGTCAATTTATAAAACTTAATGTTCTAAGCATCCCATCCCTATTCATTCAAGAAACAATTCTATTCACCAGGGAATACCTCTCAAGAACAGGCAAATTAATCCAAAACAATGATATACATGCTCATAATACCAGAGGGCAATCTAATATCCATCAAATTTTTTCAAGGACATCATCATACCAAAAATATATAACTCATCTGGGTGTCGTATTACACAATAAAATTCCAGAACAAATAAAAACTGCCCCAGATCCAATATTTAAAAATAAACTAAAGGCATTTCTGACAAAGCACTGTTTCTATTCAGTACAAGAATTCCTGGAAATGAAAAATTATAAAGTTCCTTTGTAAAATACTGTGATTAGAGTAAAACATTCTGTAGGCAAAATAGTAACCTAATTTCTACTATACACAACTATGTTTCAGTTTCACTTCCCAAAAATTTTTCAACTCGCTTTTTGAATGTACAAGTACACATTCTATTAGTATTAAAACTTAATTGTCTGTGAAATCTCAATGTTAATTTCATGTTTAATGTAGTTTTTAAATGACGTTGTCCTTCTGTTGTGTTTCCAGTTGACATTTTCACTATTCTGTAATCTCAGTGATTATTTGAGTAAATTTAAAGTAGCACTACATTGCCTACATGTTTCTTAGTTCCCCATGTAAATTGTTTGTATTCTCTGTATGTGAAGTTACTATATTCATCAATGAACAATTTTGTGTAAATTTTTTAAATGATATTTGTTAAGAAAAATGACTTGTCCTATATCATGTGTACTTTGTACAATATGTGATCCACAGGATAAATAAATAAATACAAATACAAATCACCCTTGTATAGACCCTCTATATACTCCTTCCACCTTTCTGCTTTCCTTTCTTTACTTAGAACTGGGTTTCCATCTGAGCGCTTGATATTCATACAGGTGGTTCTCTTTTCTCCAAAGGTCTCTTTAATTTTCCTGTAGGCAATATCTGTCTTACCCCTAGTGATATATGCCTCTACATCCTTATATTTGTCCTCCAGCCATCCCTGCTTAGCCATTTTGCACTTCCTGTCGCTCTCATTTGGAGACGTTTGTATTCCTTTTTGCCTGCTTCATTTACTGCATTTTTGAATTGTCTCCTTTCATCAATTAAATTCAGTATCTCTTCTGTTACCCAAGGATTTCTATTAGCCCTCATCTTTTTACCTACTTGATCCTCTGCTGCCTTCACTTTTTCATCTCTCAAAGCTACCCATTCTTCTTTTACTGTATTTCTTTCCCCCATTCTTGTCAATCATTCCCTAATGCTCACCCTGAAACTCTGTACAACCTCTGGTTTAGTCAGTTGATCCAGGTCCCATCTCCTTAAATTCCCACCTTTTTGCAGTTTCTTCAGTTTTAATCTACAGTTCATAACCAATAGATTGTGGTCAGAGTCCACATCTGCCCCTGGAAATGTCTTACAATTTAAAACCTGGTTCCTAAATCTCTGTCTCAACATTATATAATCTATCTGATACCTTCTAGTATCTCCAGGATTCTTCCATGTATACAACCTTCTTTTATTAGTCTTGAACCAAGTGTTAGCTATGATTAACTTATGCTCTGTGCAAAATTCTACCAGGTGGCTTCCTCTTTCATTTCTTAGCCCCATTCCATATTCATCTACTACATTTCCTTCTCTTCCTTTTCCTACTATCGATTTACAGTCACCCATGACAATTAAATTTTCATCTCCCTTCACTATCTGAATAATTTCTTTTATCTCATCATACATTTCATCAATCTCTTCGTCATCTGTGGAGCTAGTTGGCATATAAACTTGTACTACTGTGGTAGGTGTGGGCTTCATATCTATCTTGGTCACAATAATGCATTCACTATGCTGTTTGTAGTAGTTTACCCACATACCTATTTTTTTTATTCATTATTAAACCTACTCCTCCATTACCCCTATTTGATTTTGTATTTATAACCCTGTATTCACCTGACCAATAGTCTTGGTCCTTCTGCCATCAAACTTTGCTAATTGCCACTATATCTAACTTTAACCTATCCATTTCCCTTTTTAAATTTTCTAACCTACCTGCCCAAATAAGGGATCTGACATTCCATGCTCCAACCTGTAGAATGCCAGTTTTCTTTCTCCTGATAACAACGTCCTCCTGAGTAGTCCCGGGCCAGAGATCCGAATGGGTTCCTACATATAGACACATAATGCTATGCTGTGACAGCATCAAATCCCTGTTGCAACCACCTTACTCAGGATCACATAAAAGTGGTGTGATGAGGAGACTGCATGCTCAATATTATCATTAATGGCAAAATCACTACTGTCACATAGAATGTGTGAAACCTGCATATCTCTTTCAAAAAGAAATTCCACTGTGGACAACACAGCATATCCCTGACCCAGTTCCACCTGCTTCGTTACTGCCGGTTCTGACAACCGTTGATACCAAGAAGCCCTGCAGATGCAAAACACTACCAGTCTGACAACTCCAATTCCTTGTATGTTTATTGGATGGCTCTCTGCTTTCCCAGTGGGGGCTTGTCTAGCAGACAGAAGTGACACTACAGTGCAGTGTAAATTGTGCGGTTTTTGTGCGAAATTTTTGTAACACTGTCAAAGTGCCTCTGCATCAGCCACCAGAGGTCCTGTATTCTATGACCTTGTTGCACTTACTCTTAGAATAGTTCTTATTCTGTTGTTCATTAGTTACAGAATTGTATTTGACTGTTACATGTTCTAGTTGTTGGATTGATTCTATTTCCTTAAAAAACACCTCAATCTAACTTTCAACATTACCCTACTCTCTGTGCATTTGAAGAAACTATTACTGATTCTGACATGAAGAGCCTCTTTTGCTATGGCAGCAGCTAGTAGTAGGCATGCAGTAATTTGTTTGGATAGTGATAGGTACGAGGGTATTCCGACAAGTTATTGCTGTGTCTGCTGATTAAGACCATGGGCGGTGCTGAGGATGGAGGTATCAACTTTGCTTCGTCCAATTGCCAGCAGAGTACAATCCGCCAATAACCGGATGACAACGGACAGAAGCCTACCCATAACATAGCACAGAGCTATTGCCCACTTGGTTATAGATCATCATCCTGGGCTGACCTAGACAGGGAACGTCATTTAGTGAACTCTTAAAAGTGAACAGACAGTTAATGTAAATTGCATTTACTATGTACTGTGAAGTTTACCTATGATTATTTGCACTTAGCCATTGAAGGCCTTTTATTTGTGTTATATTACAAGCAGTGTTGCAGACTTAATCATTCAACAAATTGCACAGATAAATAAACCTTTTTAACTCATTTGTGTGACTTTGTTACTAATTTGTTAGAGTGTTGTAGAACCTTCATTCTCCCATACTATTACCTGACCCTGGGGCATAGCTATGTAATAGTGGCAGGGAGAAATGTCTTTGTGGTGTATTGCACTAGATGTTGTTTCACAAACTCACAAACTTGGCTTACCATAACAGTGGCAACTCAGCCTCCACAGCAGGAGCAACAAGGCATTTACAAAAGTTCTTAGGCTTTCTTCCCATTCCATTCAGGTATGGAGCACAGGTAATGTTTATTTGAATGCCTCTGTGTGTGTGCAGCAATTATTCCCATCTTATCCTCACATTCTCTATGTGAGCGATACATAGTGGGTTGTAGAATATTCCAAAAATCATCATTTAAATATGGTCTCAGGAACTTTGTTAGTAAATTTTCTCAGGACAATTCATGTCTCTCTTCGAGAGTATGCCAGTTAAGTTTCTTCAGTGTCTCTGTGCCACTCTCCCACAGATCAAACAAACCTGTGACCATCCGTGCTGCCCTTCTCTGTATACGTTCCGTATCCACTGTTAGACCTGTCTAGTACAGGTCCCACATACTTGAGCAATATTCCAGAAACAGTTGCACAACTGAATTTTAAGCAATCTCCTTTGTAGACTAATTGCACATCCCTAAAAATGAAATGAGCATACAGCATTGTGGTCCGGGAGTCCCCCATTCAGGAAAGTTTGGCTGCCGAGAACGAGTGCTTATTGCATTCGACGTCACATTGGGCGACTTGCGTGCCGGAGATGGGGATTAAATGATGATGAGGACAACACAACACCCAGTCCCTGGGCAGAGAAAATCTCCTGCCCCAGCCGAGAATTGAACCCGGGTCCCTTGGCGTTGCATTCTATAGGCACAACAAAAAGACTCACAAATAATAGCCCCTCAGCTGCCTGCGACTGCAGATATGTGTGTGTGAGTTATGTTTGCGTGAGTGCATATGTGTGTGGTTGCCATCTAATTCTGATGGAGGCCTTACTGGCCGAAAGCTATTATCTGTGACAGTCTTTTTGTTGTGCCTATCTGCTACTCAGTATTTCCACTATATGGTGAGTAGCAACTTATCTTTTCACAATATTGTTACATTCCATCCTGGATTTTCCATTGTTTGAAATTTATCACCTGCTTCACCCACGAATGAGCCTATGTGATAATTCAGTTTCATATCCCTACAAAATGTTACGCCCAAGTATTTGTGAGAGTTGGCCGATTCCAACAGTGATTCATTGATTTTATAGCCACGGAATACTGTTTTTTTCACTTTGTGAAGTGCACAATTTTACATTTTTGAACGTTCAAAGCAAGTTGCCAATTTGTGCACCACTTTGAAGTCTTATCAAGATCTGATTGAATATTTATGCAACTTCTTTCTGGCAACACTTCATTATAGATAAATGCATCATCTGTGAAAAGCTTGCTTTAACTATCAATATTGTCTGCAAGATCAGTAAAAAAAAAAAAAAAAAAAAAAAAAAAAAAAAAAACCGACATGAATGGCATGGTCCTAACACACTTCCCTGAGGCACTGCAGAAATTACTTTTACATCTGACAATGACTCTCCATCCATGATAACATGCTGTGTCCTTCTAATCAAAAAGTCCTCAATCTAATCACAAATTTCATTTGTTACCCCATATGATCATACTTTTGACAATAGGTGTATGTGTGGTACTGAGTGAAATGCTTTATGGAAATCAAGAAATACAGAATCTATCTGATACCCTTGTCCAAAGCTTTCAGTATGTAATGTGAGAAAAGTGCAAGTTGGGTTTCACATGTTCAATGTTTTCAATAACCATGCTGGATGGAATTGAGGAGGTCATTGTGTTCAAGATACCTCATTATGTTTGAAATCAGAATATGTTCTAAGATCCCACAATAAATCAGTGTCAAGAATATTGGACAGTAGTTTTGTGGATCACTTGTATTACCATTACTGTAGATTGATGTAACCTGTGCCTTTTTCCAAGAACCGGGCATGATACATTATACTGGTCTTTGATGGAAAAAATCGTTTAAAATTTTCTTCGTGATTCTTATGGTATTTTTTGTGCTGATTTCAGATAAAATAGTGAAAAAATTCCATCATCTTATTTTTATCCACAAATCACACATTTAATTTTTACTTTCAAGGTGTTTTTAACAAATGTAGACACTATAACCTTTTGGTTTGCTCTTGCTGTGTGCAAGGTTTTAATCTGAAAAATAAAAAGGAGATTCTGTATCTGAACATTCCTTCAACTATGTACCCTGTTCCTCATGGGCTTCATTTACCTGTACCTTGTCCTCCAGCTACATTTTAAAACATTTTGGACGATGCTGGCCAGTTGTCTCAAAGCAGTGATAACAATGGTGTTGATAGTAGTTATGAGCCCTGCAACAATGAGCCAAAACTCTTCACACAGTCAGAACTAAATGATCTGGTCTTAGGCCTTCCAAAGGATTCAGCCAAGATTTCAGGGTCTGGGTTGAAAAAAAAGGGTTGTTGGCTCCTGGATCATCGTTTTCTTGGTACAGGAGTAGAGAAAAAGAGTTTGTGCCTTTTTTCTGTTGAGTGGGTGACCTCGTTTTGAACTAATGCTCTTGGGTTGATAGAGACATTCAATACCAAATATGAACCCAATGAATGGAGACTTTTTATTGATTCCTCCAAAAGAAGCCTGAAAGCTGTTCTGCACAATGGCAACCAATACGCATTTGTACCAGTAGGATATTCAGTTCATTTGAAATAATTTTATGAGAATCTTGACCTGGTCCTTAACAAGCTTAAGTACTCTGGTCATAAATGGACCATTTGTGGGGATGTGAAAATGACCTCTATGCTACTAGGCCAATAGAGTGGCTACACAAAGTTCCCTTGCTTTCTCTGTGAATGGGATAGCCATGACTGTAAACAAAATTTTGTTAAAACAGAACAGCCAGTAAGTAAAATTTTGGTTCCTTGAGTTAAGAACATTGAGAAGGTGAATTTCATGGATCCTAAAAAGGTTTTACTTTTGCCACTCAAATCATGTTGGGACTGACAAAACAATTTGTCAAAGCATTGCCTAAAGAAGGAGAGTGTTTTAGATATTTTTGGGAGCAGCCCGATATAAGAAAACTTACGAAGAATGAAAACTTTGAGTTGAAAATGGAAAACTGAGAAAGGAAATCATGAAAGTTTTTTAAACAAATGGCAACCAGTTTTCTACGAAATAAAAAAGACCCAAACTATAAGAATATTGTAGCCAATCTGTTGACTAACTACAAACTGTTGGGCTGCAACATAAGCATTGAAGTTCATTTCCTTCATTTTCATCTCAACTATTTTCCAACTGTCTGTAAAGAACAAGGAGAACATTCCATCAAGATACAAAAGAAATGGAATGAAGATATTAGGGACATTGGGATGTGAATATGGTGGGTGACTATTGTTGAATGTTAAAAAGAGAAAATCCTCAACTCCACATCAGGAAAAATATACAAAGAAATTTGGAAGGAAAAGGGAAACGTTACTATAAAGATTTGCAATAGTGATGTAATAAAGCCTTATCAACTTTTCTTACTCTATGTTTAATATTAACCTATGTTTACCAACATTACACATGAATAATACTGATATAAAAATGGCCTTTTTTTAGGATTTTTCCTAAAAACATTACCTCTTTTTGTGGACAAACCTTGCGTGATAGAAAGAAAACCAATGGCATTTCTGAAATCAGCACCAAAAACTACACAGAAATCAGTAACAAAAACTAAAACAATTTTCAAATTTTTATTATTATTATAATTTTTTGCAGACCTGTGTTATAGTTAGAAGAGAGACTAACTCAGCTGCAAATTCAGTATAGAATCAGACAGGGATTCCACAGGGCCCTGGAGTATTGTTTGATTTTACCAATTTCAGCTGTTTCTCAACACCACTGACACTAATACTTATTCTGTTCATCTTTTCAATGGTACAAGGATTAAATTGGGCCAATTCTCCTGGGTTTTCCTTTGTAAAGGAGCATTTGAAAACGGGATCAAGCATTTCAGCTACTGCTTTGCTACCCTTAGTTTCAGTTCCTCTCTCATTCACTAGGGGCTGGACGCTAACTTCGGTGCCACTAACAGTTTTTACAAATGACCAGTGTTTCTTTGGGTTTTGTGAAAGATCACGTGACAATATTCTGCTACGGTAGTCATTGAAGGCATCACGCATTGCTTGCTTGACAGACAAATGTGTTTCATTTAGCAACTCTCTATCTACAGCCCTACACTTTGTTTTACATCTGTTATGCTGTAATCTCTGCTTCTTTAGAAGTTTCTGTACAGTGACTATGAATTATTCTGTTGAGTACATCTCTCTCCAGTGCATGGTCAACTGTTCTTTTACCCTGAGCCAGAATTCCTCTGCATATTCCCGACCCGTGCTGAAAGTTTCAAGTTCCTCATTGCGATAAACTATTACTGATTTTTTATCTAGTTTACCAAACATTTATAACTTTCTGCTTGTTTTATTTGGCCTTTGTGCTTTGGTATTCATTTTTGCCACAACCATGTCTTGGTCACTAATACCAGTTTCGATGTGGACATCCTCAAAGAGGTCAGGCTTTTTGTTGCCATTAGGTGCAATATATTTTTAATATGAGTGGGGTTCCTAACTATCTGTTCTAGGTAGTTTTCAAGGAAAACATCTAGTACAGTTTCACAGGGTGTCTTATCGCACCTGTGACTAACACAATTGTAATTTTCCCAATTAATTGTTGAGTAATTAAAGTCTCCATCAGTGATTACAGCATGATTGGTGAAATTATGTACAAGTGAACCAAGGTTTTCTCTAAAGTTTTTGGTTCCTTCAGAGATGAGTACAGGGGGCGATAAGAAGGATCCAATTATTATTATACAACCACCCCTGATACTGAGTCTTGTACAAACAATCTCACGTGCAGCTTCAGTTTCTACCTTGGTGGATTTCAGTTTCTTGTCTACTGTGACAAATACACTCCCTCCATTTCCTATTTGCCCATCCTTTCAATATACAGTCATATTTTCCCCAAAAATATGACTTCTATCAATTTCAGGTTTCACCCAGCTTTCTGTACCTAGTATTATATGAGATTCACTGCTTTTCAGGAGTGCTTCAAACTCTGACACTCTTTTGCAAATGCTACAGCAGTTTACTGTTAGGATTTTAATACTCTCACCTGCGAGAGGCAGCTCTTTCGATCTTACACTGACACCTCAGGGTTTCCTACAGCTATCATCATCTGAACTTGATGGATAGTCACCTAATCTAATAAACCATTGTGTGTGCCCCACACAGTCAGCTACCTGAGTAGCAGCCTCTGATGTGCAGTGCACACCAGGTGCATATAGGGGAACCCTACAGTTCCCAATCTTACAGTGTAAGGTCACGAAATTGCAGCCTAGCTTGTCACAAACTTTCAATATCTCTGGTTCAGTCCTTCTACTCGACTCGGAAACAAAGGGCCACAAACAGTTCTGAGGACAATGCTGCAAATTGTGAGCTCGGTTGAAGCTCCATATACGAGGCTGGTCTTCTCGACCTACTCTGCCTGTAGCTGGAATGCCCAAGAATGACATCATAGCCCTGATAACAGGCATCATTTGTTGCAATGTGCACCATAATATGCAGTTGGTTGCACCCTGTTCACTCAATGGCTGCTGGAATAGCCTCTTCAAAATGTTGAATGAGGCCTTCAAGCATACACACTGAGTGCACCCGGTGTCCTTTCCTGTCCCTTGCTGCCATTTCCCTAAGAGGTACTGTCATTGGCCATACATTTGAACTGCTGATGATAAATAGACCACTACCCTTTTGTGCTTGCGCCCTCCTGACAACAGACAAAAGAGGTTTCCCCAAAATGGGTGAAGTGAGTACCACTGGCCCAGTTTCAGTTTCTTGTAGGTTAAGGAGATTGGTACAACACCCTGAGTCTTCTCTGGTCCCCGTCCACACTGTACAGGACGCCTAGATCTACCATTGACACGCCACTCACAGTCAAGTGACGAGTAACGACAGGTCCTGCTCTTTCTGAAAAGGAGGCAGGATCCACTGGACAGGATAGTACTTGAGGTACAGGTATTGCAGGTACACAACTCTGAGAAGCTCTTCCAACACACCAATTCACAGCAGCTGCCAATCATTTGACAGTAGTGAAAGCAATTTCCAGCTGCTTATGAACATCAAGCAGCTCACCCCATGTTCGAGAACAACATTCACAGTAGGGCTCCATTTTGGCTGGTGCAATTTATTATAAGGCAGTGAACATATAACTTTCAATTTAGCCCACTGATTATCTTATAATCACTTGAGCTAAGAAATTGCTATTTTCCTATAATAATTGAAGCAAATGCACAAAACAAGATTTCTGTTAATGCAACACAGAAACCTGTGGTAAAAACTACTAGTTTCCTAAAACATTTTGAGGTTAATTACAGTTGTTAGCAAACTTGAAAACAGCACTAAATGCGGATACTATATAGGGCTACCCTTTTTTAAGGGAAAACTAGATGTAACACAATATGTTAGCTAGAAAACTGCTACAGTAACTAAACCACAAACGCTGGTTTGCTACAAATCGCTTGTAGATTCTACAATGGACAATTGTAGCTTCCGAACATTTTCAAAAACACATGTTTATTTGCATTCATACACAGTGAAGTTGACGGTTGATGTGTTCTTTGGCATACTGTAACCACAAATGCTGATTTGCTACAAAATAAACTATGCATCCAAAACACTTGTACCAGTAACTTACAAAAATTTAATTTTGTGAGTGCTCAAAAATTCTGGAAATAACCTATTCCTCAAATAATTGTACAATGAAATTAGAAAATAATTGTTTTGAATGAGAATAGGCCTACTGTTCCCAAAAAATTTAGAAGATTAAGTTTAATCCTATAATTAATGATAACGGCACTCACAAATGTTCAAAATTTCACAATATATCACAATATAAATGGATATTTAAACAGTCAGAGGAAGATTAAGCGGAAATGACATGAAATATGTGAATCTAAAACTTTAAATTGGAACATGATCTTGTACATGACCTCTCACACAAAATTCCTATCTCAGCTTTTATATATAAATAAATGTGTGGATTTCAAGGATTTTTCACTTAGCTCATTCTGTGCACACTTCTACATTGGCGTGCTGAAGAAGAACACTGCAGTGTGAGTGTATTTCGATCAAATTTGCTAAAAATGTGCAGCACCAACAAAGCACACCTTCTGCCTGTTGCAGCTAATAATTCATTTTTGGAGACAATATTGTTTGCATCAGCATAAGATTACATTCTTTCATAAAGCAGCATCTGTGAGGCAGTGGTATGTGGGCTATAACATTCCTGAAATAGACTGGCATGCCTAGAGCCCCAACCTGAATCCAGAGGAACACCTATGCAATGAGTTAGAGCATCGACTTCACTTCAGACTCTGCGCCCAAGATCATTTACCTTTTCTGGTCTCAGTTCTTGAGGAGGAATGGCCTGCCATTTCTCCACAGACATTCAGAGACTCACTGAAAGTGTCCACAGTTCGTAATGTTGAAGAGTGAACACATTCCACATTAATGTCCAGTAATAGGTATCCAGATACTTTGGATCAAATAGTTTTAGTTCCCATGGACATCAGCATACATTCTCTGCAAGCCACAGTGAGGTGCATGGAAATGGGTACTTTCTATTGTACCAGTCATCACAGCTTCTTCCCATTCCATTTATCTATGCAGCATGGATAGAATCACTGTTTAAGCATCTTGGCGCACATTGTAATTAGTCTGGTATTGTCCTCGACATCCATATGGGAGCATTATGTAGAGAGTTGTAGCATGTATCAGGAATCATCATTTAAAGTTGGTTCTTGAAACTTTTTAAGTACATATTCTTGGGATGACTTTGTCTATGTTCAAGTGTTTTACAGGTTAGTTTTTTCTGCATTTTGACGCTGATATCAGAAGATTCAAACAAATATATGACTATTCATGCTGCTTTGGTCTGTATCTGTTCAACACATGCAGCTAGTCCTATCTGGTATGGGTCCCTCACACTTGAGCAATATTCCAGAATGGGTATCACGAGTGATTTGTAGACAGTCTCCTTAGCAGACCAATTTTCCTCAGTATTGCACCAATGAATCAAAGTCTGCCACCTGCTTTACCTACAACTGAACCTATGTGATCACTCCATTTCATATCCCTACATGTTACACCCAGATATTTGTATGAGTTGACAAATTCCTGTTGTGACTCACTGAAATTGTAGGCATAGGATACTACATGTTTACATTTTGTGAAGTGGATGATTTTACATTTATGGGCATTAAAGCAAGAAGTCAGTCTTCGCACCACTTAGAAATCTTATAAAAAGATCTGATTGGACATTCATACAGCTTTTTTCAGTTAGGGGAACAGCAGTTAGTACATGCTGGCAAGAAGTAGCGGCACTTGGCATTTCTTGGATTTGCCGTCAGACAGAGAATGTGTGCAGTGTTTGGAATAAAGCACAACACATCACTCTGCTATTTGGATGAACTTAAATGATGCAATTGTCGAGTCTGTGCCATAAATAAATTTTATTTGTTTTCCAGTGTTGAAGCTGGGGAATAGTGTAATTTTCAACACTGATTATTACTGGTGAAGGCAAAAAGTAATATTATCATTCTAGTATTAATAATTAATGAGTCTAATGAAGATTTATTGTAATAATGAAATCCTGTTCATTCAAGTTGATGTCTGCTTCCGCCATATCAAATTCAGGTGCTATGGGCCACAAAAGCAAATCTGTTCTCTGTGTTTAGGGAATGATACCAAATTTCAAGAAGAAGATTGCAGTGTGGATGCAGGGGACTGGGCTGAGACTGCAATGAAGCAAATAGTTTCGAGTTTTTTGGAAGGCAAAATGACTGAAAGCCGCTGTTGATCAGATAGTTTTTAAGGTTCTTACAAGTATAATGCAAAGGAGATTAAAATCAATTGCAGGGAATCGGCAGGCATCTATGACGCCTCAGATGGAGCTTTAGCCAACATTGTTTTTGGACAATTTCACATTTAAAACAGTTATTTTAACTTTTAACTTTGAAAATTAGACAATTACTGTTGACTTAGCTTCAACAGTGTGAAAGAACCAAAATATTATCGTCCACAGTAAAATCTTTGTTTCAGTTGTACATGTTTTTCTTTTTTGCTATAGTGTACTTTTCATATTTAAACAGATTACAATTCTTGGTTAGCCACAAAAAAACTTTTTTAAAAAATCTATAGAAATTTTCAGATAAAGTTACACCTAATTCCCAAATGACACCAATTTTAGCTTGAGTGGCTCATAATGGCTGTTGTTCACCTAATACTTCATTGTAAATAATTTTATCATCTTTAAAAGTCTAAGATTACTGTAAATATTGTCTGTCAGGTCATTAATATACAACATCATTAATATACAACATAAGCAACAATGGTCCCAACAGACTTCTAGTTGCACACCCGAAATTACTTCTACATCTGTCAATGATTCTCCATCTGAGATAACATGCTGCATCCTCTCTACCACAAAATTTTCAGTTCAGGTTGATCGCTCACCTATTGTTTTGCACAAAGAGTCACCTACAAAAGACATCATTGTGTAACAGTGGCACATTAACTCATATTGTAGCTTCTGTTATGGTACTGTACTCCCAGTAAATGATTTGGAGTCCAGATAACTCATTTTCCTCACTGTACATGTTCTGCCAAAACTCAAATCAGTCACTAAAGTAATCATCAACTTTTATGAGCAGTGGTCCTCTTCCTGATTCTGACAAACAATGCCTTTTTACCTCTTAAAAAGGTTGCCCACTAGTAAACACAAAGAAAATAGAATGAAAGAGACAGCTTTTAACTGCCACTTGACAAACAAAATGCACTCATGACAAAAACATTAGAACTAGATGAGATCAAGTTCTCTTGATTGATCATAGGTACTGTCTATTGGAATAACCTTTAACTGACATCATGTCAACATCAACCAGCATGTAAATTGTCATTTCTGTTAACAAAAGGCGACAGAATTCTGTGGAGAGACATGTTAGCTGATGGATGCAGTACTTCTTGACTTCCAAAATGCATTTTACTCATTCAGTACTATATAATGAATGTGTATCAATGAAAATAAGACCACATAGTGTATCAAACAAAGTTTGTCACACGACTGGGAATTTCTTGAAAGGAAGGGCGCAATGTGTTATTATGACTAAAAAATCATCGGCATATACGGAAGTAATTTCACATGTGCCACAGAGAAGTGTGTTGGGACTCTTGCTGCTAAAATTATAAATGAAAGACCAGGTATACAATATTAATAGTTTATAATTTATATAAAAAACAGCTACCAGCCACATGTATGGTTTAAAAAGGTTTATTATCTTCAGACCATGACCGGTTTCGGATTTTTTCATTACAAATCCATCTTCAGATGGTAGGTTACAAGCATTCTTAGTTGGACCTAGTTTTGTTTATTTTATTCGCTTGCTGCAGAGCTGTGTAGTTCTGCCTGATGAAATATTCGTGCGTTTATGTTTTTGAACACAAGCTTAATACACTTTTCAATATGCACTATGTGAGTGCTATTCCAGTCAATGGACGTAACTTTCAACCTCATCATCTTAGTTTCACATGCAGTACATACGAATAACATTTATAAAACATGGCCCAGCTCCACATTACAAACGAAAGCAATTAATAGTATTTTAAGATTTTCTGCCGAGAATGCAGTCATCTTTAATGAAATACTGTCTGAAAAAAAGCATCACAAATATCCACTCATTCTTTGGTAAGATCTCAAACTGGTGTAAATATCACTGACTTGTTTAAAATGTGCAGAAATGAAATTTAAAATTGTCTGCTCCACAAAATGTAAAGGTGTTGTATCCTATGATGACAACATCAGTAAATCACAACTGGAAACAGTCAATTCATACAAATACCTGGGAGTAGGAGTTTGTAGGAATACAAAATGGAATGATCACATAGGCTGTCATAGGTAAAGCCAGTGCCAGACATCAGATCACTGACAGGATGCTGGAAATATGCAGTCAATGAACAAAGATGATTGCTTACAAAACACTCATGCCTCCCATCTTAGAATATTGCTTAATTGTGCAGAACACATACCAGAGAAGTCTAAAAGGGAATATCCAACATGTACAACAAAGGAAAGTACAAATTCCTACAGATTTGTATGAGTCACAGAAATGCTGAAACACCTGTATTGGTAGACTGTCCAGGTTAGTCACCCACTACTGCACGAAACCTACTTATCAAGATATGAGAGACAGTTTTAAGTGAAAGATCTAGAGATATTCTTCAATGCCACCGTATCGCTACATTAGGGATTCTGAAGACAATGATACAGCACAAACAGATGTATTTAAAGGTTCATTCTCACAGTGTTCTGTATGTGAAAGGGAAAGAAACCATAATATGCAGTAACATGCTAAGTATTCTCTTCCATGTACTTCACAGTGATTTGCAGAGTGAGAATGCAGATGCATTGAAGTCACTAAGAATGAGCAGGCAATGGATGTTTGTATGCATCTTAACCACTTAAAGAGCTAAATGATATATGACATCACAGTTGTTCATTCTACAGCAGTGGCATTATTTCCAGACACTCTGTAGAGATTCATTGAATATTGCATTCAAGAGTTTATTTTACTTGAAATATACATCATAATTTACTACAAATTTTCAGGAGGCATTCCCTAATACCTGCTGTTTGAAAATTGCAGTTAAAATACAACAATTTAATCAAATTTAATTAAAAATCAAACAAAATACTCACACCTCAACAATTTCAGAGTGTTACAAATTATTTGGTTCAACAGTTGTTGCAATTTGACCACAATCACATTGAGGTCAGGACTGTTGCCGGCCCAAGTCAGCACGCTAATGTGATGCTCAGTGAACCACGCAGTTTTGATTCTGGCACTGTGATATGGCACACCGCTTTGCTGGAAGATGCACTGATCGTTGTCACCACGAAACAATTCGCTGAGAGAGGGCAACCAAATTCAACACTAATACTTCTTCTCCGTTCTTTTTGGCATTAAGGTTGCCCCATAACACTTGCAGATGCCCAGTGTCAAGCCTTACCATGCTGCCCCCACCATTGCACTGGTGCTATGCTTCACAGTGGCAGTGGTGGAATCAGGGAAAAAGTCTTCGTCTGCATCTGGTCGAGGGCAAACAAACTCAGTTCCATCACTTCCAAGGATGCTGATCTCAGTCTTGTTACTCCAAATGACTCTAGCCCAAGTCTTCCTGCATCCATTATCCATGTGCTTGTATCAATTGCATGCATTTCTGCTTCTGCATTTTCTTATGTTAAGGCTTCCTTATTGGTGTTCTAACTGGCAAACACTGTTCACAAAGTTTTTGTCTGACTGTTTGATCAGAGTCTTCAACCTCTGAAGTCTTCAAGATGGCATTTATGTATGTCTTTGCAGAAAAAGATGGCAGATTCTATGACAGTCTCAATCAGTGAGTATTATTTTCAGCTACATCTAGGAGCAGTTTTGCTTGACTGAGATTCTCCATACTGCTCGCAGACTGTCCTCAGATCTGACTTGGTAGCACCTCCACCCAATCCTTGCACTGTTTCTTTGTAAGTATAACTTTCTTCATGGTGTGTTATTGCCCTAATTATTTTACTTGGCAAGCAATAAGCATGTTTTGATAGAAGAGACATCGTTTCCAATAATGTCTTCTGTGTCAACTCAGCTCATTTTAAAGAAATATTGGTCTTCAATAATAATAATATATTGCTGAGTACTGTTTAAAGGAATAATAATATCCATTCACTGGTTGATTTGTCAGAACAGAACAAATAACAAACTTCCAGACTGAGATTTTCACTCTTCAGCGGAGTGTGCACTGATATGAAACTTCCTGGCAGATTGAAACTCTGTGGCAGACCAAGACTCTAACTCGGAGTTTGAGTCTCAGTCCGGCACAAAGTTTTAATCTGCCAGGAAGTTTCCTATCAGCGCACACCCCACTACAGAGTGAAAATCTCATTCTGGAAACATTGCCCAGGCTGTGGCTAAGCCATGTCTCCACAATATCCTTTCTTCCAGGAGTGCTAGATCTGCAAGGTTCGCAGAAGAGCTTCTGTGAAGGTTGGAAGGTAGGAGACAAAGTACTGGTAGAATTGAAGCTGTGAGGACAGGTTGTGAGTCATGCTTGGGTAGTTCAGTCAGTAGAGCACTTGCCCGTGGAAGGAAAAGGTCCCGAGTTCGAGTCTCGGTGCAGAACACAGTTTTAATCTGCCAGGAAGTTTAATAACAAACTTACTTGGCAGCTGCACAAACATGTAAAATAATGAAGTTTTTAAATCATTGTCACTTAAGTCTCTTCATTTATTGTCAATAAAAATAACATATCATTTTCTAAATATGATGAATACGTAGTATGCATATGGTAAACAAAAAGCAGAAGCATAATCCATTGATTTAGTGCACTACAATTTACATAAATCTCGTAATGTTAAAATGAATGAACATTTCAATAGTGTCCAGAATTATTGTCACAATTATATGAGCAAGCTGCTGAAATTGTATCCAACAGCTCACACAAAGACATTGTCCACATACTTACATCAAAGTTCTGACGGAGACGGTCCGGATTAGTGCTCTTAGGTATGGCCGCCACACCGAGTTGTATGATGTAGCGCAACAGCACCTGAGCATTTGTCTTCCCATACTTCTGTGCGATTTGTGAAACCACTGGGTTAGTTAGCTGGTCTCGCTTTGCCTGTCTGAAATTGAAAGAAAAAGTCTGATTGCATGTGGCAAAGAGATGTGAAGTCACAGGGTATTGTTACACAGAATACTAAACACCTGACCACACCCAAGTAGTTATTCAACAACTAGATATGTGCTCATCAAGCCACTGTGCAGAGCACAGCAGACCACAGTTTGATTTGATTTAGTTCAGAGTAGCTGTATTACGCTGGTTGTCCTGTAGATCTGCAGTGTAGAGATCCTCTAGGGTATGGGCTATGTATGTAATACAATAATACTGTAATAAAATACATCCCTACACACTATAAAAATCTAGGTATGTATGAATGTGCCACATCTCCTCCTAAACCACTGAGCCGATTTCAACCAGACTTGATACACATACTTACTGTCAGGCATCAATCGCTGTTGGGATAAGAAACACCTACCTATCATAGTTCAGGAAATATGAAGTCATAAATAATGAGATGTGTGAAATCTACTGCATCATGCATGATGTTCAAATTTATTATTTCTGTGAAATTAAAATCTTCTGGGTTATTAGGCCTCATCACATTTCTTCAGACAATCAATGTTTTAACTCCATTGCTGGTATCTTCTGTAGAATATTTGGGTGACCACAGTAGATTGGACATTGTCAGAGACCAGTGTTGCCATCTCTTATAAAGCATAGTTTTTCCACACTTGTGCTGGAGAAGTGGGGTATTGGTTAAAAATCTTGGGCTCCCAATGGAGGGCCATCATCCTTGGATAGTAAGAGAAGATTTCCCCGTTTCGTTTTCTGAAGGCACAGGTCACAGAAGTAAGACACAATGTGTCAAGAATTCTCTGGAAATCTAAACCACTCAAAACCAACCTATCGGTGCAGAAAAGGAAAGCTCTTAATGAACTCTAAGAGTAACGAAAGCATTGTTGTGATAAAATCAAATATGAGGAGACCTGCAGTTGTTATGAAGGTGTGGAATACTGCAAGAAGATGGAACAGCTATTAGCTGATCCTACATACCACAAGTTGAAAAATGATGAGATGAACAGAATCATTTGGAAACTGAAAAATCTGATATCAGACCCCAGAATGTGTAGCTCTATTACAAAGAATCTCATGCCTTGAATACCTGTCTCACCCATAATATATGGATAACTCAAGTTACACAAAATTGGGTTGGGTTGTTTTGGGGGAGGAGACCAGACAGTGAGGTCATCAGTCTCATCAGATTAGGGAAGGAAGTTGGACGTGCCCTTTCAAAGGAACCATCCCAGCATTTGCCTGGAGCTATTTAGGGAAATCACAGAAAACCTTAATCAGGATGGCCAGACATGGGATTGAACTATCATTCTCCCGAATGCGAGTCCAGTGTGCTAGCCACTGTGCCACCTCGCTTGGTTACACAAAGAATCATCTCCTTTGAGACCTATAATGAATTGGATTAATTCACCAACTTACTTTTTAGCAAATTATTTGTCTTGAAAACTGATACATCTAGTTGTAAAAACAAATATTTTCACCAAATATTTGAGACAAGTTTTAGAACTTACACGCAGGATAACAGCAAGCAGGTGACTGGAATTTGATAGTAAGAAAAGGAAGAGAAGGAAACATACAGGTGAATATGGATTGGTGTTAAGAAATGAAAGAGGAAGCCACCTGGTGGAATTTTGCACAGAGCAAACTTAATCATAGCTAACACTTGGTTCAAGAATCATAAAAGAAGGTTGTATACATGGAAGAAGCCTGGAGATACTGACAGGTTTCAGATAGATTATATGACGGTAAGACAGAGATTTAGGAACCAGGTTTTAAATCGTAAGACATTTCCAGGGGCAGATGTGGACTCTGACCACAATCTATTGGTTATGAACTGTAGATTAAAACTGAAGAAACTGCAAAAAGGTGGGAATTTAAGGAGATGGGACCTGGATAAACTGACTAAACCAGAGGTTGTACAGAGTTTCAGGGGGAGCATAAGGGAACAATTGACAAGAATGGGAGAAAGAAATACAGTAGAAGAAGAATGGGTAGCTTTGAGGGATGAAGTAGTGAAGGCAGCAGAGGATCAAGTAGGTAAAAAGATGAGGGCTAGTAGAAATCCTTGGGTGACAGAAGAAATATTGAATTTAATTGATGAAAGGAGAAAATATAAAAATGCAGTAAATGAAGTAGGCAAAAAGGAATAAAAACGTCTCAAAAATGAGATCGACAGGAAGTGCAAAATGGCTAAGCAGGCATGGCTAGAGGACAAATGTAAGGATGTAGAGGCTTATCTCACTAGGGGTAAGATAGATACTGCCTACAGGAAAATTAAAAAGACCTTTGGAGAAAAGAGAATCACTTGTATGAATATCAAGAGCTCAGATGGAAACCCAGTACTAAGCAAAGAAGGTAAAGCAGAAAGGTGGAAGGAGTATATAGAGGGTCTATACAAGGATGATGTACTTGAGGGCAATGTTATAGAAATGGAAGAGGATGTAGATGAAGATGAAATGGGAGACATCATACTGCGTGAAGAGATTGATAGAGCACTGAAAGACCTAAGTCGAAACAAGGCCCCGGGAGTAGACAACATTCCATTAGAACTACTGACAGCCTTAGGAGAGCCAGTCCTGACAAAATTCTACCATCTGGTGAGCAAGATGTATGAGACAAGTGAAATACCCTCAGACTTCAAGAAGAATATAATAACTCCAATCCCAAAGAAAGCAGGCGTTGACAGATGTGAAAATTACCGAACTATCAGTTTAATAAGTCACGGCTGCAAAATACTAATGCGAATTCTTTACAGACAAATGGAAAAACTGATAGAAGTCCACCTCGGGGAAGATCAGTTTGGATTCCATAGAAATATGGGAACACGTGAGGCAATACTGACCCCACGACTTATTTTAGAATCTAGATTAAGAAAAGGCAAACCTACGATTCTAGCATTTGAAGACTTAGAGAAAGCTTTTGACAATGTTGACTGGAATACTCTCTTTCAAATTCTGAAGGTGGCAGGTGTAAAATACAGGGAGCAAAAGGCTATTTACAGTTTGTACAGAAACCAGATGGCAGTTAAAAGAGTCGAGGGACATGAAAGGGAAGCAGTGGTTGGGAAGGGAGTGAGACAGGGTTGTAGCCTCTCCCCGATGTTGTTCAATCTGTATATTGAGCAAGCAGTAAAAGAAACAAAAGAAAAATTCAGAGTTGTAATTAAAATCCATGGAGAAGAAATAAAAACTTTAAGGTTCGCCAGCGACATTGTAATTCTGTCAGAGACAGCAAAGGCCTTGGAAGAGCAGTTGAATAGAATGGACAGTGTCTTGAAAGGAGGATATAAGACGAACATCAACAAAAGCAAAACTAGGATAATGGAATGTAGTCGAATTAAGTCAGGTGATGCTGAGGGAATTAGATTGGGAAATGACACACTTAAAGTAGTAAAGGAGTTTTGCTATTTGGGGAGCAAAATAACTGATGATGGTGGAAGTAGAGAGGATATAAAATGTAGACTGGCAATGGCAAGGAAAGTGTTTCTGAAGAAGAGAAATTTGCTAACATCAAGTACAGATTTAAGTGTCAGGAATTCGTTTCTGAAAGTATTTGTATGGAGTGTAGTCATGTATGGAAGTGGACAAGAAGAGAATAGAAGCTTTCAAAATGTGGTGCTACAGAAGAATGTTGAAGACTAGATGGGTAGATCACATAACTAATGAGGAGGTACTGAATAGAATTGGGGAGAAGAGGAGTTTGTGGCACAACTTGACTACAAGAAGGGATCAGTTGGTAGGACATGTTCTGAGGCATCAAGGGATCACTAATTTAGTATTGGAGGGCAGAGTGGATGGTAAAAATCGTAGAGGGAGACCAAGAGATGAGTACACTAAGCAGATTCAGAAGGATGTAGGCTGCAGTACATACTGGGAGACGAGGAAGCTAGCACAGGACAGAGCATGGAGAGCTGCATCAAACCAGTCTCAGGACTGAAGACCACAACAACAACAACAGCAAGTGACATTCTTGTTAGCTTTGATGTGACATTGTTATTTACTATCTTCCTGATATCAGATTTGCTGTCTTGTGCTACCAGTGCGTGTGAGTGGGAGTGCGCTGACTGTAGTGTTGCTGCGAGTGTGCAGTTAGATTAACTGCCAACTGTATCAGTGCACGCTGGCCACTACAGGCCGCCTGTATGAAGTGTGCACACAGCACAGTCTCCGTCCAACCGTCTACTGGCATCTCACATCTACTTGTGCACTGAACAGTGCCAGCTCACTCTCATTGTGTTTTTTAGTTTGTACTGCTCACATCATTTGTTCTGTGAATCACTTATGTTGCACCTTCTGTATGACTTTTTTGTCTTGCCACGTGGGGAGTCATGAGAGGCTTATTTCTTTTATTGTTCAGAGGTTTATGAATAAAGACATATCTCTGTTACTTAGATCACTTTCATGTATTAGCTGGTTACTACACAATGGGCAACATGTTTAGAACAATTTCCACATGTGCAACCTCTAAGTGCAGTTTTGTCAGGTTTAGTCATTATGGACACCATGCTACCAGCTCTGATTGAACAGCTTACTTCAGCAGCGACTACTTTGCCAGCTTCTGTTAACAGACATGGTACCATTCCCCCAGTCTATCCACCCACTTTTCCTCCATATGATGATTCAGCTGAGGATTTGGTAGCTTACAAAAAAAGACTCAGACAGCATTTTTTGGCTTTCGATGTGACAGCCTCAAATTCGTGCATTCTGTTGTGGATTCCACCTAAGGTGCATCAATTACTGTGTCAGCTTGCCCCTTTACAAGAAACGGGATCTGTTTCTTTTGATCACATGTGCACTTTACTGTCCAACTACCATTGCAAATGAACGTGTCATAGCGACAATACTGCAAGAAACCAAAGCAGTCGTACAGGGCCCAGGCAGCTGAAATTCACGGCCTTAACTGTAAGTGTCAATTTGTTACTGATGCCCATAATGACTCTTACGCAGATTCTATGGAGCGTGATGCAATTATCTGTTTAGCTCCAGACAAGGAGGAGTGCCAAAAGGCTTGAAAAATTTGCACAGTTACCACCTATAAGTCTTGCTTTCAACAAAGAACAGCCACCCCACACTTTTAAGAGAAGCAAGGAGGGGGTCACAACCCTAGCATGCTGTAATGCAACAGGTGACCACAAATTAAAACTTGGTCTCATTGGAAAATCATTTCAGTACATTAAAATGGATAAACTTTCAGTTTGGTACTGGAACCAGTCAAATAACTAGATTAATGCCACAATTTTCAAAGAATGGTTTCCTGAAGTATTTGTCCCATCAGTTGAGCAGTTTATAACATTTAAAAACCTGCCAAGGAAGGCTATTCTGATTTTGGACAACGCATTTTCACACCCAGTCATCAAAGAGTTAAAAAATGGTGGCACACAAGCTCTGTTCTTACCACCCAATGTCGCAGTGTTACACCAGTCCACGGACTGAGAAGTTTTGGTTAGTCTCGAGAGAAGATGTGGGTGTAAGCTGTTATCCCCCTTCTTTCTACAAACAATGATAGTGAAGGTCTTACCCAGAAGTTAAAGAATATTGACCTATGGGATATTGTTGAATGGATGGTGGACTCCTGGAATGAGTTAAGAGTCACTAACACTAGTTCATTCCTGGATCATGTAGAGAATGAGTTCATAATCAACCTCATGAACAAAGTTCCTGGATGTGAAGAAGCCGATGAAAATGAAGTTGAAGAGTAGTTAAAGACTGGTATTGAGCAAGGCATTATGCTCGATTCAGAAATTATTGCTGCTGTCACAATTAACAAAGAAATCCACAAAAATCATGAAGACATTGATGTTCAAGACTCTGCCATACAACACACTAAAATATCATATAGTGAGGGACTAAAGGCTGTCAAAACTGTCCTTCAGTATTTTGAACAACAAGATGCGTTGGTAATAGAGTTACTGTTCCTTCATCATCTTCATGATGAAGCATCAAGATGCAGAGTGCACTGCGGAAAACAAAAGGACATCATACAGTCCTTTAAAAAATTTTAGCCAATTTTTTAAAAGTAGGTTAGTTGTTTTTCAGTAGAGAAAGCTTTATGCCTTCATAAAGAAATTTTCTGAAGTTTGTCTTATCAGGCAAATTACTGTATTCCTTAATTTTTATTAGTAAAGGCTCTATGCCTTCATAAAGTAAGTTTCCTTCATTTAAGAATAAATTTAAATATTTGTAGGTTACATTTATATATAATTTATGTATTAGGTATTTTTTAAAGTTTATTTGGGCTATTTAAGTTTGATTTATAGTATTATTTGTAAACTGTTATATTCTCAAGCAACAAATAAAAGTATTTTATGACAGAAAAATCATAATTATTCTTTTTTAATACCTTTCCTGATAACTTGGCCTACAATGAACATTTCCTGTATCTCAAAAGCATCGCCAAAGCCTCAAAGTGACACTTTGTGGCACATTTAAAGATACCGATGTTTCAGTAAGTGTCTGGCACCTACCAGGTGGCCAGGTATTCCACCCTACAAGACAGGGTCCCAGTGGCATCTCTGTGGTGTTACGTTCTCAACTTCACTAAGAGACTATGCTATGGTCACTATGGATGGACAAACAAGACTGAGACATGAATGTTCTCGTGCGCTGTTCATGTTCATCTTTCAATTATACCACTACTCGCAGCACAGAGTATTGCTCTCCTATGCAGAACAAATGATCAGGGTTAACAGGTAAATATTTACATTGACGTTGGGTGACTGCTCACCTTCTCTCCTTTCATTTTCATGTTTTCATGATTATACTTGATTTTTGGGCACTAGTATACTTTATTTACCACATCATGTGTCCACAATGCCAGCAGGCAGCATTCAGTCTCACGGTACATACACTCCTGGAAATGGAAAAAAGAACACATTGACACCGGTGTGTCAGACCCACCATACTTGCTCCGGACACTGCGAGAGGGCTGTACAAGCAATGATCACACGCACGGCACAGCGGACACATCAGGAACCGCGGTGTTGGCCGTCGAATGGCGCTAGCTGCGCAGCATTTGTGCACCGCCGTCGTCAGTGTCAGCCAGTTTTCCATGGCATACGGAGCTCCATCGCAGTCTTTAACACTGGTAGCATGCCGCGACAGCGTGGACGTGAACCGTATGTGCAGTTGACGGACTTTGAGCGAGGGCGTATAGTGGGCATGCGGGAGGCCGGGTGGACGTACCGCCGAATTGCTCAACACGTGGGGCGTGAGGTCTCCACAGTACATCGATGTTGTCGCCAGTGGTCGGCGGAAGGTGCACGTGCCCGTCGACCTGGGACCGGACCGCAGCGACGCACGGATGCACGCCAAGACCGTAGGATCCTACGTAGTGCCGTAGGGGACCGCACCGCCACTTCCCAGCAAATTAGGGACACTGTTGCTCCTGGGGTATCGGCGAGGACCATTCGCAACCGTCTCCATGAAGCTGGGCTACGGTCCCGCACACCGTTAGGCCGTCTTCCGCTCACGCCCCAACATCGTGCAGCCCGCCTCCAGTGGTGTCGCGACAGGCGTGAATGGAGGGACGAATGGAGACGTGTCGTCTTCAGCGATGAGAGTCGCTTCTGCCTTGGTGCCAATGATGGTCGTATGCGTGTTTGGTGCCGTGCAGGTGAGCGCCACAATCAGGACTGCATACGACCGAGGCACACAGGGCCAACACCCGGCATCATGGTGTGGGGAGCGATCTCCTACACTGGCCGTACACCACTGGTGATCGTCGAGGGGACACTGAATAGTGCACGGTACATCCAAACCGTCATCGAACCCATCGTTCTACCATTCCTAGACCGGCAAGGGAACTTGCTGTTCCAACAGGACAATGCACGTCCGCATGTATCCCGTGCCACCCAACGTGCTCTAGAAGGTGTAAGTCAACTACCCTGGCCAGCAAGATCTCCGGATCTGTCCCCCATTGAGCATGTTTGGGACTGGATGAAGCGTCGTCTCACGCGGTCTGCACGTCCAGCACGAACGCTGGTCCAACTGAGGCGCCAGGTGGAAATGGCATGGCAAGCCGTTCCACAGGACTACATCCAGCATCTCTACGATCGTCTCCATGGGAGAATAGCAGCCTGCATTGCTGCGAAAGGTGGCTATACACTGTACTAGTGCCGACATTGTGCATGCTCTGTTGCCTGTGTCTATGGGCCTGTGGTTCTGTCAGTGTGATCATGTGATGTATCTGACCCCAGGAATGTGTCAATAAAGTTTCCCCTTCCTGGGACAATGAATTCACGGTGTTCTTATTTCAATTTCCAGGAGTGTATTTACGATGTTTTGCCTAATTAGGTGCTCTACAAATACTAAGAAAAAGTTGCAGATGTGGCTAGGAAGAGATGTCTAGCCTAGTACACACTTGTCCACAGCTGCATCCCAACAATTCTGCCAGAGTATGCACAACTACTGGTCGAACACGAGAACCGACTCCAAACACAATTCGAATGTCGTGGTTGAAAATGGTCTACACACTTCTGACTTCTGGTCAGATGAATATCGGGTAATATCAACAGCAGCACAAAATGGTATAACAGCTGTAGGATTCGTTATGAATAGGAAGGTAGGGCAGAGGGTGTGTTACTGTGAACAGTTCAGTGACTGGGTTGTTCTAATCAGAATCGACAGCAGACCAACGCCGACAACGATAGTTAATAATAATAATAATAGTTCAGGTATACATGCCGACGTCGCAAACTGAAGATGAACAGATGTTGAAAGTGTATGAGGATATTGAAAGGGTAATGCAGTATGTAAAGGGGGACGAAAATCTAATGGTCGTGGGCGACTGGAATGCAGTTGTAGGGGAAGGAGTAGAAGAAAAGGTTACAGGAGAATATGGGCTTGGGACTAGGAATGAAAGAGGAGGAAGACTAATTGAGTTCTGTAACAAGTTTCAGCTAGTAATAGCGAATACCCTGTTCAAGAATCACAAGAGGAGGAGGTATACTTGGAAAAGGCCGGGAGATACGGGAAGATTTCAATTAGATTACACCACGGTCAGACAGAGATTCCGAAATCAGATACTGGATTGTAAGGTGTACCCAGGAGCAGATATAGACTCAGATCACAATATAGTAGTGATGAAGAGTAGGCTGAAGTTCAAGACATTAGTCAGGAAGAATCAATACGCAAAGAAGTGGGATACGGAAGTACTAAGGAGTACTAACGATATAGATACAGCAATAAGGAATAGCGCAGTAGGCAGTACAGTTGAAGAGGAATGGACATCTCTAAAAAGGGCCATCACAGAAGTTGGGAAGGAAAACATAGGTACAAAGAAGGTAGCTGCGAAGAAACCATGGGTAACAGAAGAAATACTTCAGTTGATTGACGAAAGGAGGAAGTACAAACATGTTCCGGGTAGATCAGGAATACAAAAATACAAGTCACTGAGGAATGAAATAAATAGGAAGTGCAGGGAAGCTAAGACGAAATGGCTGCAGGAAAAATGTGAAGACATCGAAAAAGATATGATTGTCAGAAGGACAGACTCAGCATACAGGAAAGTCAAAACAACCTTTGGTGACATTAAAAGCAACGGTGGTAACATTAAGAGTGCAACGGGAATTCCAATGTTAAATGCAGAGGAGAGAGCAGACAGGTGGAAAGAATACATTGAAAGCCTCTATGAGGGTGAAGATTTGTCTGATGTGATAGAAGAAGAAACAGGAGTTGATTTAGAAGAGATAGGGGATCCAGTATTAGAATTGGAATTTAAAAGACCTTTGGAGGACTTACAGTCAAATAAGGCAGAAGGGATAGATAAAATTCCATCAGAATTTCTAAAATCATTGGGGGAAGTGGCAACAAAACGACTATTCGCGTTGGTGTGTAGAATATATGAGCCTGGCGATATACCATATGACTTTCGGAAAAGCATCATCCACACAATTCCGAAGACGGAAAGAGCTGACAAGTGCGAGAATTATCGCACAATCAGCTTAACAACTCATGCATCGAAGCTGCTAACAATAATAATATACAGAAGAATGGAAAAGAAAATTGAGAATGCGCTAGGTGACGATCAGTTTGGGTTTAGGAAAAGTAAAGGGACGAGAGAGGCAATTCTGACGTTACAGCTAATTATGAAAGCAAGGCTAAAGAAAAATCAAGACACTTTCATAGGATTTGTCGACCTGGAAAAAGCGTCGACAATATAAAATGGTGCAAGCTGTTCGAGATTCTGAAAAAAGTAGGGGTAAGCTATAGGGAGAGACGGGTCATATACATATGTACAACAACCAAGAGGGAATAATAAGAGTGGACGATCAAGAACGAAGTGCTTGTATTAAGAAGAATGTAAGACAAGGCTGTAGCCTTTCGCCCCTACTCTTCAATCTGTACATTGAGGAAGCAATGATGGAAATAAAAGAAAGGTTGAGGAGTGGAATTAAAATACAAGGTGAAAGGATATCAATGATACGATGAAGTGAAGAAGAATTAAATGATCTGCTGAATGGAATGAACAGTCTAATGAGTACACAGTATGGTTGGAGAGTAAATAGGAGAAAGACGAAGGTAATGAGAAGTAGTAGAAATGAGAACAGCGAGAAACTTAACATCAGGATTGATGGTCACGAAGTCAATGAAGTTAAGGAATTCTGCTACCTAGGCAGTAAAATAACCAATGACGGACGGAGCAAGGAGGACATCAAAAGCAGACTCGCTATGGCAAAAAAGGCATTTCTGGCCAAGAGAATTCTACTAATATCAAATACCGGCCTTAATTTGAGGAAGAAATTTCTGAGGATGTACGTCTGGAGTACAGCATTGTATGGTAGTGAAACATGGACTGTGGGAAAACCGGAACAGAAGAGAATCAAAGCATTTGAGATGTGGTGCTATAGACGAATGTTGAAAATTAGGTGGACTGATAAGGTAAGGAATGAGGAGGTTCTACGCAGAATCGGAGAGGAAAGGAATATGTGGAAAACACTGATAAGGAGAAGGGACAAGATGATAGGACATCTGCTAAGACAGACTCAGCATACAGGAAAGTCAAAACAACCTTTGGTGACATTAAAAGCAACGGTGGTAACATTAAGAGTGCAATGGGAATTCCAATGTTAAATGCAGAGGAGAGAGCAGATAGGTGGAAAGAATACATTGAACTGTAGGGGGCAAAAACTGTAGAGGAGGACAGAGATTGGAATACGTCAAGCAAATAATTGAGGACGTAGGTTGCAAATGCTACTCTGAGATGAAGAGGTTAGCACAGGAAAGGAATTCGTGGCGGGCCGCATCAAACCAGTCAGTAGACTGATGACCAAAAAAACTTCAGCATATTACATGGCACAATTTACTGTACAACCATACACACTAAAGGAGGTTTTCCATGTGCTGTCCACAAATTACTTCATTCACAGAGTTTCTCTTTTCTGTATCACACACAAATTTGTGTTTTTCTTTTCAGTTTGATACATAAAAAGTTTGATCACATTTACCAATTTTGGCCACTTCCATGGCAAATTTCCTGAAATATACCAATTTGTCTTCTTGACACTTAACATAGAACTTCTGCAGTAAAAAAGTGTCCAATGCTTAACACATCAAGATAAAATAAGTTGATAATTTTTGTATGTCTGTCCCAGATCTTCCAATGGAAAGTGAAATAATTTGTAAATTATAGAGTTTAAAAAGTGACATTATTAAACTACAGATACATAACAAAAATGTTATATTTTTATTATTTCTACTCAGTTTAATACACAGCACATTTGTATTTATGCTAGAAAGATACAATAGGTGAATTCCTTTCTGCTCTCTCTACAAGCTTTTAAAAATCTCAGGAATTAGCTTAAATGGAAATTGTTTCTTCTTTTAATATTCAGTACTGGAATAAGATTAAGAAACTTATATGGGTTAGAGAAGATTGTCTACGTAAAAGTTATTTTAAAAGAGAAAACAACCCTTTTACACGATCACTAGACTTAGCTTAAAATCTTACCGAGAGCCCAAGGACAGGAACCTGATGCCTGAGGGACATGAGAGGGGACAGGAGAGCACCAAAATAATTTGTCACTTGGATGGGAAAATGTTCCCCAGATGGTTCTTTTTCTGCTCTTCTTACATACCCACAAATGACCACTGGCTTGTCAAAAACTGTTACGGCACTATGAAGTGCTTGTGTGATACTGTTGTACAAACTGTAAGAAAATGAAGTGCTACATACTTGCTAGCATCCACAGTGTTCGCCGTGAGACCAGGAGGCCGCGCGCCTGGCGACCCCAGCGGGATGTAGGCACAGACGGTGACGTCAAGTGCCCGGCAGAAGGCGCGCAGTTGGCTCTGCTGGAAGTAGACGTGAAGCTCTACCTGCAGGTTGGCGGGTTTGATGCGTGCCGACTGCCAGATGCGCTTCACCTGCCTCGAGTTGAAGTTGGACAGCCCGATAGACTGAGTGCGGCCTGTGTCCACCTGTGCCTCCATCGCCTGAGAACAATAAATAACAGTGAATGTATAGAAAATAAATGGGGAATTTCAGTTTTGAGAGTGAAAATGACCCAGTAAATTAAATGTAGATGGCACCTCTGCAGACAGTGTAACAAATGCAAATTTATAGGAGTGAATATTGATTCTCAGCTGAATTGGTGTGGACACACAGACTTATTTGCATACAGAATGTCAGCCACATGTTATGCCCACAGAGTCCTGTCATCAGTGTGTAAAAGCCAGTTTCTTTTATTTACATACTAATTATACACACACTCAGTTCTTAGCTATGGATTTCGTTACTGGGGAACAAATGCACAAAACATGAACACAGTTTTCAAACTACTGGTACATAAAAGAACAACAAGAATATTAACCAAAATTATTAGTTGAGCTCATCATAAAGATTTGTTCAAAACATTGATGATTTTAGCTATACTATGTGCCAACATTTATTAATCATTTGTACACATCTACATAAATCCTTATAAATAGTGTACAAACAACTCTGCCCATGACCATGGAAAAATATCTACATGAACTAATATTTCCCAAGAGAGAATAAAATAAAATTTGAAACAACATTTTCTACCAAGGAATAAAACTGTACAATAAATTGCCCTAGGAGATTCAAGAGATTAGTGAAACTTATTAACAGGCAGTTAAAAGTACCTTTTAAGGAATACATCCCATACAGTGGACATTTACTTGGCTAACACAGTGTAGGGGTTTGGCAAAATATTAATGGAAGTATGTCATAATAGTGGCAATAAAATGTCTGTCATGTCTCATAACATCTTGACACTATGTTTCTTCCTTCTTTTCTCTTTTTCTCCTGGAAACCCTTTTCTCCCAAAGTTATGCAGTGTACAATACTAACACCTTACCCTCTTCCTGAACTCAGCATTTTACTCATTAAAGAGGGATGCTGACAGTTTTTCAGGCCAGTAAATGGGACTTTACAGTACATAAAATGCAAACCGAACACTGCCGTTATGGTCCTGATGTCAGATGATAGAGCATGCAGTCTCACACTGTGAAAAAAATCTGTCTTCAATGTGTGATGCATGTGCAATGACTGGAAGAGAGAAATGAATGAATAGTGCAGCACTAGCCTTTTACATTATTACATAATTTCTTTACAAAAGTTCACAGAGGTGACAAATGACACTGGGTAGTGATACGCACATACACTGATGGTAGTATTATTGCATACACGAGGTATGAAAGAGCAGTGCATTGGCAGAGCTGTTACTAGTACTCAGGGTGGTTCATGAGAAAAACTTTCCGAGTTGATCTATGGCCGCACAATGAGAATTAACAGACTTTGGACACAGAATGGTAGTTGGAGCTAGAAGCATGCGACATTCCACTTCAGAAATTGTTAGGGAATTCAATGCTCTGAGATCCCCAATGTCAAGAGTGTGCCAAGGATACCAACAATGAGGCATTACCTCTCACCACGGACAACACAGTGTCCGATGTCCTTGACTTAGCGACCAGGAGCTGTCAGTGCTAACAGACAAACAACACTGTGTGAAATAACCACAGAAATGTGGGATGTACAATGAATATATCCGTTAGGGCAGTGTGGTAAAATTTGGCGTTAATGGGCTATGGCAGCAGACGAATGATGCAAGTGCACATCGCCTGCAGTGCCTCTCCTGTGCTCGTGACCATATTGATTGGGCCCTAGACGACTGGAAAATTGTGGCCTGGTCAGATGAATCCCAGTTTCAGTTGGTACCAGCTGATGACAGGGTTCAAGTGTGGTGCAGACCCAATGAAACCAGGGACCCAGCTTGCCAACAAGGCATTGTGCAAGATGGTGGTGGCTCCATGATGTTGGTAGCTGTGCTTACACGGAATGGACTGGCTCCTCTGGTCCAACTAAACTGATCATTGACTGGACATGATTATATTTGGCTACTTGTAGACCTTCCAGTTCTCAGGTTTTCAAATATCATCTGGTGCAGTCCTCATCAACCAGTCTTTCCTTCTCATCCCATTCAGTATGTCTCCCCTGACCCAGGGTTCTGGATGGCTTTTCCAAACTGTACTCCTTTTCCTAAACCTCTCTAGTCTTATTCCTTCAGTCCTCCTCCTTCCCCTTCAACTCTTATTCTGGAAGAAGGAGCCACTGGCTCCTAAATCGTGCAAAAGTCAACCCTTTTTGTGCATGCCTGCATATGTGTGTGTGTGTGTGTGTGTGTGTGTGTGTGTGTGTGTGTGCGCGCGCTCTGCTGCTGGTGCTTGGTGAGTAGATTTTTTATTTTTTTATCTAGCCATTTACATTATATTGTCAAATATGGATTATTTTCATTGTTTTAATGTTAAGATAAGATGAATATACTGAATTATGATTACAGAAATTTACTTATATGATGAAATATGATTATTGTCTAGGGGTTTTTGATATGTTCAGCTCATATTTTAAAAACTAAAGTATGAAACACAAACTTGCAGCACCTGTAACTTATGTTATCCAAAATTTTTGAGGTTATTTTCACCTCAATTAATACAACATTTTGTTTCAACTTGATTAACTATATGCACATTTTCTCAACAACTACACTAGAAACACACTCATAACTTCATCTAATTGTGGCCAAGTAACAACAGCTGCTGTAACTAATTTTCTTGGCCTTGCACCACTATATCAAAACAAAAAAATTCATTATATTAAAAATGTTAGTAGAATTCATACTCTTCAGAGATATAATGGGAAATTATATGTTCACAAAAAATTGACTTGGGCAGTAGGTTTTACAATAAAGAAGTAGACAGTTGACATTATTTGTTTCCTAACACAACTTCTCTTCTATACAAAATTTCATACAGAATTAAATTATAACAATTTTTTTGAGTTAGACAAATTTCTATTAAATTATGCAATTATTTTATTACTAACATTTCTGCATGTTTCAACTCTAAAATTAAATGTTTTGATACAACTTATTACTTTTTAAATTATGTTATACATTACTAACTATAAGTAAGTTTATCATTTCAATAGTCAGTCTTGATATTTTACACTGTAACTTCTAAACAATAATTTCAAACAAAAACTGTATTACAATATTGAACTACTATTCTTTTGAATTTGACAATTTTGTTTTAGCAAAATGCAGATGCATAAATATATTATTTCAATTCATTCAAATCTATACCTGAATAAACTGAGATAATGGATTCAGATATACATCTAATTAACTATGAAGAAAGTGATGGGGTAGAATGGAGACAGATAACAGAAAAATTTAAAAAGACAATAAATTAATCCAAAAGACAAACTTTCAACAATCTCACTGAAAACAGAAAAACTACAGAATGTCAGTGGCAATGTTCATAAATTCATTGGAAAACTTGAGAAGCTCTGTATTACATACAGATTATATACAGATCAAAATAAAGCAAAAGCAAATTATATTCCCGATTTAAAGATGTACCTAAATAGTTCAAAAAGAAAGAGAAAATCATGAAGCTTCTATACACCAAAGCACATTGAGATATATCTAATAAATTATTAAGTGATGATTTTACTTTAGAGAACAGCTTGCACAAGTGGTTTCAAGTTTAAAAGATAGGAAGAAAGGTGGATCAGACAACATCATGCCTGAGTTCTCAGAACATCTTGGTCCAGTTGCAGTGGAAACATTATTGAAATTAATTAACCAAACATTGAAACCACATATACCTGCCTTATTGAAAGAGAGTATCATTATACTAAATTAAAATCAGGGAAACCAGCAGATAATTTGGACAATTACAGGCCCATATTTCCCTGCCTCGTGATGACTGGGTGTTGTGTGCTGTCCTTAGGTGAGTTAGGTTTAAGTAGTTCTAAGTTCTAGGAGACTGATGACCATAGATGTTAAGTCCCATAGTGCGCAGAGCCATCTGAACCATTTGAACAGGCCCATATCTTTAACAATCAAAATAACAGGAAACTATGGACAAGATTGTAAATTCTTGATTGAAGCGGAGAACTTCTTTCTATGAACTAACAAAGATTTAGAAAATTCCATTCAACCACCGATCAAATTTTAAACTTCTCATGAGAAATAAAAGATGCCTTGATTAACAAGAAATCTTCCCTGGTATTACTTGTTGATTTTAATGGAACCAATGTTAATACATGGAGGGCAACATTTCTAGAGAAACTGAAAGATGTAAACATTTGTGGGAAAATATTGCACTGGATATGTGACTTCACACAAGGAATGTTATACCAAACTAAGATAAACAATGCATTAACTAAATATGTATAACAAATCCAAGAAGGGAGTTCCTCAAAGTGCAGTGACCAGTGAAAATTATTCAATACTTTCATCAATGATCTCTCCTGATACATATTTACAACAGAAGAAGTAAAAATTACATTTATGCAGAAGATTTCATTACCAAATGACAAAAGGAAACAATTATCAAACAAAATGGACCTGAAAATGTATTCGCAGCTGCGAATATAGGTGACACCCAACTGTAGAACGGAATGATGACATAAAAAATTTGTGCCAGACTGGGACACAAACATAGATTTCCTGCTTGTTGCTAGTGGTCACCTTAACTATTTCAGGTGGTATCAGCAGATAAAACTGCAATGAAATATCATAAAATGAACCAAGTAACAAATTGCACCAAGGATTGGTCACATGAAAACCTTATGGAAATAAATATGTACTTGGAAAACCTCCTAGAAAATACTTTCTTTGTGTCACTCTCACCCAAAATTAACTCTAAAAATTGAAGGGCAGTATATACAGCAGAACAAACACCTAAATGGTTCAAATGGCTCTGAGAACTAAGGAACTTAACATCTTAGGTCATCAGTCCCCTAGAACTTAGAACTACTTAAACCTAACTAAACTAAGGACATCACACACATCCATGCCCGAGGCAGGATTTGAACCTGTGACCGTAGCAGTCCCGCGGTTCCGGACTGAACACCCTAAATACTTGGCATGTGTAGGGATCAAAAATTAAACTGGCAGCCCCACATAAATAAAAGTGCTGAGAAAGCAAAAAAGCTGAGTCAGTGTACTGCAGACATTAGCCAGTAGTAAATGGGGATGTTCAAGAACACTGCTCAACAACACTTACACAACCTCCATAAGACCAATTCTAACACACAGTAGTGAAGCAATTGTTATGGCTACCACCAGAAATATCAGCACGTTAGAGATAGCCCAGAACCAAGCATTAAGAATTATAACTTGTGGAGAAAAATCATTACCTTTAGTATTCAAGAGAATTATAACTGGATTAGAACCTATTGAAAAAATATTCAAATGTTAAACATGAAAAACTGATTAATCTAGCTAATCATATTAAACCAACAAAAATAATCAAATTTTGGAAACATAATATAATTGGATAGATAAATCTACTCACCAATGCCAGCAGCTGGAGTCAGTGGCTCCTTCTTCTGGCAGAAGGATTGAAGGGGAGGAAGAGAGGTGAGGGGTCAGTGGAAAAGACTGGTTAGGTTTAGGAAATGGGGAAAGTTACAGAAAAGTCACCCATAATGTGCCAGACAGGACAAGAAGGAAAGAAAGATGGTTGTGGATTGCACTGGATGAAATCTGGAAACATAAGAGCTTAAGGTGGAAGATAGGGTAAAATGCAAAATGAAGATTACTGACAAAAACATCAAACAAGAGTTAGTAAGAGTGGGAAGATAGGTGCATTATATGTGGTAAATATGTGAGAAGGGAAGGGAGGGAGGGGGATAGAAAGATCAAACAACATACAATTGTTGTTGTTGTGGTCTTCAGCCTGAAGACTTGTTTGAGTCAGCTCTCCATGTCCTGTGCAAGCCTCATTACCTAAGAGTGACAACTGCAACCTAAATCCTTCTGAATTTGCTTACTGTATTTATCTCTTGGCTGTCCTCTACAATTTTACCCTCATACTTACCTCCAGTACTAAATTAGTGATCTCTTGATGTCTCTGAATGTGTCTTATCAATCAATCCCTTCTTTTGGTCAAGTTGTGACACACATTTATTTTCTCCCCAATTCTGTTCAGTACCTCTTCATTAGTTACATGATCTACCCACCCAATCTTTGGCATTCTTCTGTAGCAGCACATTTCAACTCTTCTTGTCTAAACTGCTTATAGTCCATGTTTCACTTCCTAACATGGCTACCACTCCAGACAAATACCTTCAGAAAAGACTTCCTAATACTTAAATCTATATTGGATGTTAACAAATTCCTCTTCTGAAACATGTTTCTTGCCGTTGGCAGCCCATATTTTATATCCTCCCGGCTTCAGCCATCATCTTATTTTATTGCCCAAATAGAAAAGATCACCTACTACTTTCAGTTGTCTCATTTCCTAACCTAACTGCCTCAACATCACCTGATTTAATTCAGCTATGTTCCATTACCCTTGTTTTGCTTTTGTGATGTTCATCCTATATCCTTCTTTCAAGACAATGTACACTCTGTTCAATTGCTCTTCCAAGTCCTTTGCTCTCTACGATGGAAATACAATATCATCAGTAAACCTCAAAAGTTTTTGTTTCTTCTTCCTAGACTTTAACCCCTACTCCAAAGTTTCCTTTGCTTTCGTCTGGTGCTTGCTTAGTGCACAGACAGAATAACATTGGGGTAGATAACAGTCCTGTCTCACTACCTTCTCAGTCACTGCTTCCTTTTTATGTCCCTTGACTCTTCCATTCCCCCATTATAATTAAATTTTCATCTCCCTTATTGTTGTTGTTGTTGTTGTTGTTGTTGCTGCTCCTGCTGCTGTGGTCTTCAGTCCAAAGACTGGTTTGATGTAGCTCCCCATGCTACTCTATCTTGTGCAAGCCTCTTCATTTCTGAATAACCACTGCAACCTATATCTTTCTGAATCTGCTTACAGTTGTCATCTCTTGGTCTCCCTCTATGATTTTTATAACCCACACATTTCTCCAATACCAAATTATTGATTCCTAGATGTCTCAGAATGTATCCTATCAACTGATCCTTTCTTTTGGTCAAGTTTTGCCGGAAGTCCTTGTCTCCGAAATTCTATTCAGTACCTTCTCATTTGTTACATGACTGACCCATTTAACCTTCAGCACGCTTCTGTAGCACCACATTTCAAAAGCTTCTAGTCTCTTATTATCTAAAGTGTGTATCATCCAAGTTTCACTTCCATACATGGCTACGCTCCAGACAAACATCTTTAGAAAGGACCTCATAACACTTAAATCTCTTTTCAATGGCAACAGATTTCTCTTCTTCAGAAATGCTTTTCTTGCCATTGCCAGTTTATGTTTTATATCCTCAAGCATCAGTTATTTTGCTGCCAAAACAGCAAAACTCATCTACTCCTCTGAAAGTCTCATTTTCTAATCTAATTCCCTTAGCATTTAATTCAGTGATATTCCATTATCCTTTTCATGCTTCTGTTGATGTTCATCTTATCCTCCTTTCAAGACACTGCGCATTTCACTCAACTACTCTTCCAAGTCCTTTGCTATCTCAGACAGAATTACAATGTCATTGGCAAACCTCGAAGTTTTTATTTCTTCTGCCTGGACTTTACTTCCTACTCCAATTTTTTTTTGTTTCCTGTACTGCTTGTTCAATGAACATATTGAATAACATCAGAGATAGGTGAGAACCCTGTCTCATTCCCTGCATGACCACTGCTTCTCTTTCATGCCCCTCAACTCCTATAATTGCCACCTGGTTTTTGTACAAATTGTAAGTAGCCTTTCTGTCCCTCCATTTGACCACTGCTACCTTCAGAATTTCTAAGAGATTATTCCACTCAACATTGTCAAAAGCTTTCTCTCTAAGTCCACAAATACTATAAATGTAGGTTTGCCTTCACTTAAGCTATCTTACAAGGTAAGTTGTAGGATCAGTATTGCTTTGTGTGTTCCTACATTTCTCCAAAATTCAAGCTGATCTTCCCCGGGAACTGCTTCTACCAGTTTTTCCATTCAGCTGTAAAGAATTAGTGCTAGTATTTTGCAACTGTGACTTATTAAACTGATTGTTTGGTAGTTTTCACACCTGTCAGAAACTGCTTTCTTCTTGAAGTCTGAGGATATTTTGCCAGTCTCATACGTCTTGTGCACCAGATAGCTTCCTCTCCCAAGGCTATTAGTAATTCAGACAGAACATCCCCTATTCCTGGGGCTTATTTTGACTTACATCTTTCAGTGCTCTGTCAAATTCTTCTCACAGTATCAAATCGTCCATCTCATCTTTATCTACGTCCACTTCCCTTTCTATAATATTGCTTTCAAGTTCACATCCTTTGTATAGATCCTCCGCACACTCTTTCCACCTTTCAATTTCCCTTCTTTCTTTAGACTGGTTTACCATCTGAGCTCTTGATATTCATACAACTGCTTCTCTTTTTCCATAATGCCTCTTTAATTTTCCTGTAGGCAGTCTCTATTTTTTCCCTAGTGAAATTTGCTTCTAAATCCTTACATTTGTCCTCTGACCATTCCTGTTTAGGCATTTTGCACTTCCTATCAGCCTCATTTATTAGACATTTCTATTGCCTTTCACCTGCACCATTTGCTGAATTTTTGAATTTTCTTCTTTCATCGGTTAAATTCAACATCTCTTGGATTGTCCATGGATTCCTACCTGTCCTTATCTTTTTATCTATTTGATCCTGTGCTACCTTCACTGTTTCATCTCTTCCATTCACATATGGAGTGCAACAACAACAACTGCTTAAACAACTCTGTGTGTGCTGTCACTAGTGTAATGTTGTCTTCATTATCCCTATGGGTGTGATATGTAGGGGTTATTAATATACTGCTAGATTACTCACTTAAAATTGGTTCTGGAAACACTCTAATTAGGCTTTCACAGGATAGTTTGCATCTATCTTCAATTATCTGCCACTTCAGTGCTTTTAGCATCTCTGTGACACAATGGAAGTTATATGGCAACATAATACTCCACACAATGTATTGAGAAGTGTACTAAAAGTGTGTATTGCAGACTCTGCAAGACTAAACCTAACACTGTTACATTACTATACGACAGGGAGTGTGCAAATCATGAGCAGCTACAGTAGCCACAAAAACAGGACACCATGTCTGTTATTCTTTAGGATTCCTAAGAACCCTAAGCAGTATGAAACATCACAGTACAGGACTGTTTAAGTACGATTCTCTTTTAACCTATAGATATTTTAAGCAACTCTCAAGCAACGTGTGATGCCTATTTCAGGAGCTAAATTTCCACCCGTAAGACTGTTCAACATCCATAGTTTTGCAATTATATGAGTGAGTATTTTAAAATCACATCATTGTAATCAAAATAAATCAAATGTTCCGGTAAATCATCTTTCTACAGATTATCTACAAAAAAGTTTGACACCTTATTTACAAACCTTCCACAGGCTGACATGGTCTGTGTTCATATCTGGCACCATTTTTTTCCCATTATCCTTTGGATCCACGTCATAGAAACCGACCGGGTTATGTATGAGGTACAAATCAACATAGTCTAGCTGCAGGTCATGCAGTGACTGCTTGAGGTGCTTCTCCACACATTCTGCACGATTTCCTGTCAATGGCAGCTGAAATAGAGGAAAATTCTTTTTTAAGTAATACTGGAAAACAAAGCTAGTTTCAATGGTTGACAAAGTAGGCAGGCTCATGAAGACAACTTATTTTGCTTGTATGTATACCATTTGAAATTATTTTCCCATCAGATGCTCACAAAAATCTTCACTGCACAGATGAGAGATATCAGAATAAGTTGAAAAGTAAGTCCCAGGACTTCCCATTCCAAATTGTTCAAGCAGCTGGGAATACTTGTCACCAGTTCTTTAGTACATATTTTCCTTTTATGTGTTTTATGAAGAAACCTGCTCTTCATGATAGCAACTGAGCAGTCCATTGCATGACACCACACTAAAGGAGGTGTCTGGCTGCCCTTTCCTGTGGCTATGAGAGCAAAATGCAACATTTAGATTAGATGTACTTTTTATTCTGTAGATCCACAGTGAGAAAACCCTCATCTAGGATAGGTTGTTAAACAAAGTGCGAAAGTGGTAGAAAAGTCTTACACATTTGTTGTTTAAGAGAAAACAGCAAATCCCTCACAAATATCTTAATGTACAACACAGAGAGGCATGTGTAATAAGGATAATATGTGGTGTTCATTCCAGAAGCTCTTTAAATAGTTTGGTACACTGACAACAGTCTCACAGTACATTTACTGCTGTATGAAGTCTGTTGTCAGTAAGCAATCAGTCTGAAAAGAAGTGTAACATTCTCAAACATAATACTAGAAGGTGGAATGATTTACTGTATACTAGCCCTCACTGTATCATCAGAGTGATACCAAAAGCAATGACGTGTATTCGGACATAAACATATGTGTTGAAAGAATTTAATGGGTAATAAAATTAACTTCAAACGCAAACTGAAATTATACCTGCTTGGCAACTCCTATTCTACAGAAGAATTTCTCTACATGTAGCTGTGTGATGTGATTGTGGCTTTATCTTTTTTAAGGAGAGAGGGATTGAGAGTTACTACACAAGATAAACAAATCATATACATGTTCTGAAAAGAAACACCAAAAAATATGTATTGCACTATTTTACCCCCTCTACTCACCCAAGTTTCATCAAGATCATTCACTGACACTTGTGAATGTTCTCCTGTTAATTGCTCTTGGTACCTGCCTGTGACAAGGGAGCCTATTTTACAAGGAGGTTGGTCTTCTATGGAATAAAAAATGCTTTTTCATAATTTTTTGGGCCATATAATGCTATCGATTACTTTATCTCTTAGCTAAGAGTCAACATTGCTTTGAAACTATTATTAAGCCCCTTAGTTTCAGGCTTCTCAGCAATAAAGTTGTTATGCTTAGGAAAGATCTTTTGCCAGAAACTAATGACATCTTCTGGAGTTGTCCCACTTCTAACTCTGCTCTGATAAAACAAAGCCTTTCTTTTCACCACATATCATTCCTTGTCTTCTCTTGTACCAATTATTGTTTTAGATATGCTTTTAGATTTGGCATATCCAGATGCAACTGAATTTTGTGATTGTGAGCATGCACTCTGACACTTTGCAGTGTACTTTTGTACAAATGTTCTTCAGCCGCAGTCTCAACACTGACAAAGTGTACATTTCTTATATTTTCCTGCACACTTCTTGAAAATGTGCCTCTGTATTTCCAAGTAATAAGCAAAAGGCCAAAGTTTACATTTCAGTTACAATGTGTTTAGTGCAGATGACGCACATTTCAACAAAGAGTGGGTCACCTTTCAACACCTAAACAACTACAGCTCTTTTTATTTTTAAACCAACTAAACAACATTTTATTGGTGTAATAGACCTATAATATCCTATGGATACAAAGCAGAAAAATTACTTGTACACAGTTCCACTGCTTATATGAAGACCATTTTCTTTTTTCAACCTCCGATTGCTTAGTATAGAAGCTACGCAAGCGGCAGAAAGTGGACATGCACTGTAGGCTACTGCCATTGCTGACCTCAAGGCATCAGTCTGCATTGCACTACAGCCATGTAAACATGGCTGCCGTCATTGTTGCTCACGCCAAGTGTGAATCACAAAGTGTAATTTGGTTTCTGCAAGCAGGAGGGAATAGTGCAACAAAAATTCATCGGACAAAGAGCCGAGTGTACGATGATAACTTCATGACTGACAGTGTTGTGTGTGAATGGTGCTGAAAGCTTAAAGATGGCTGCAATGACTTGCACAATGAAGAGGTCCAAGGACACAAGTCTGTCATTACAGCCGACCATGTTGAACAAGTTGACAGAATGGTTAGAGAAACTTGTATGTTCATAATAGCTGCTTTGTCTATGGAAATTTCAGAAGTTTCAAGATCCATCGTACATTCTATTGTTACTGAAAATTTAGGCTACAAAAAACTTTGTGCTCGCTGGGTTCCAAAAATGATGACGGATGCCCACAAAAGTCACCGAATGGCGTCAGCTTCGAATTTCGTTAGCCTTTATCACGATGAAGGAGAGAACTTTTGAAATAAATAGTTACTGGAGATGAAACTTGGATCCAATACAACACACCGGAAACAAAATGGCAATCACAACAATGGACGCACCCAAATTCACCAAACAAACCAAAAAAAAACTAACATTCAACAAAATAAAGGATTTGGCCACCACATTTTGGGACCGAAAAGGCGTGTTGCTTGTAGAGTTTATGCAGACTGGAACCACTATCAAGGCAGATGCTTATTGTGAAACTTTATGATGTTTGTGGAGAGCCATGCAAAACAAACGAAGAGGAATGCTGACTTCAGGAATTGTGTTGAGCCATGACAACGCTCGTCCACACACTGCTAGCACAACCCAACGGGTCCTTGAACAATTTCAATGGGACATTTTCAGTCATGCACCGTACAGTCCTGACCTGGCACCCAGTGACTTTAACCTTTTCCCTGAACTGAAGACATGGATAGGAGGGCAGCACTTTCAAACCAACGAAGATCTTCAAAACAACATCAATGCTCATTTGAAATCATTGGCAGCAACATTTTTTGAAGAGGATATTCCAAAGCTTGTCCACAGGTATGATAAATGCCTCAGTCTTTTCAGTGACTATGTTGAAAAGTAACCATAAGTGTACAAAACTTTTGGTAATAAAATAATTGTTTTCTATGAACTTGTCTTATTTATAGCCTATTGGAGGTTGAAAAGAAAAAAAGGCCCTCATCATATTTTGTTGCTCTTTTCTATAAACTCCACAAATAAGAAAGAATTTGTTTGCCATCCTTAAATTGGCATAATTTCAAGTCCACATTTTCATAATGAGAGTTATCTTGTAAAAGAGCTTCACCTTGTTCGCTATCACAAGATTTATCCAATATAAATTTTCATAAAGCCTTGCATTTAAAATTTTTTCTAATATTCCATTTTCTTTCTTCCAATCTATCAGTTTTTTCTAATGTTTTAAAAGTTTCCAGTTCAATTAAGTTATTTTCAGTTAATATTGATAGTTTCACTTTTTTCGTTCTTGCAGTTTCAGTTTCTGCTGCTGTGTTCAGAAATGCCAGACGTCCTCATCTTCAGGTCTCCATAACTTATGCTTGTTTTCAGTTCATTGCTTTTTCTGATGTAAGCCTAGGACCACAGCTCAAAAATCTGGATAACTGTTTGTTTTTGCTGTGTTCATATTTGAGCAGTTCATTTCAGCACACAATGAACCAGCTACAATGTCCATGTTGTTTATTCACACTGTGGTGAAATCATCTGAATTTATAGCATGGTCATAATAGTCAACAAATTATGTGAAATTAGCTTTACTAAAAGCTGTTGCTCTTGACAGGCTAGTGTTTTCAGGTTTCTGTGCAGTGTCATGTTCTTTGATATGGTTGAACTTAGCTGTCATATCTTATTGGCAGGCAGTCCTTACATTATATTTTAACCTTTTAATGCTGTAATCATAAGGCTTACATTATTCATCTACAGTGAAAACTTCTTGAGTGATGATATTTTATTTATTTATTTATATACTTGTTCTATAGATCTGTACATGTGAGCAAGTCACTCAGATGTGGAACGTGTCAACGTACATAATAAAACACATAGAATAAAGACATTGTTATAGTATTAATAACAGTGCACAAAAGTCATACTTATTAGCTTAAAAAACTAGTCAACATAAATGTGAAGATAGCAGTTTCATATTTAGGGCATTATTGCATCTATTTTAACCTTGAACAGTAATCAAAACTTCCCACTTTGGGTTTAAAAGTGACCCAAAAATGGAAATGAGAAAAACAGGAATTTTTACATTAGGGCATTATTACATTAGTTTAACAGTAAACAGTGTCAAAAAATTTAAAAACATCTTTCCAATCTGGGTTTTACTTATTTCTCTGAAAGAATTCCTCTAGTGAATAAAGTGAGGTCTCAAGTAAATAATTTTTCAAGCTACATTTAAATACTGATGTACTACTCCTTATACTTCTGATGCTGTTGGGTAGGGAATTGAAAATTTTCGTTCCAGCATACTTTACCCCTTTCTGAATAAGTGTCAAGTTCTTTAACTCACAGTGGAAATCCTCTTTTCTTCTGGTAATCTGATGTTGATGTCTGATCACTACCATACAGCTTAATATCAGCTACATTACAGTTTCTTAACCTGTAAAATAAGGCAGAACAAAACATCCCACATATATATCTGCAGCACTTTTAAGAGACTTTTTATTTCTTCCACAGTCTCTGCATATATTTTCTTCACTCACTTCTAGTTTAATATGCTCCTTTCTGGAAGTTCACACTATGTTACCCGATAATATAAGATGACCAATTTGAGAACGTCTTACCTTTGTGACAATAAAAAGATCTTCTCTCTTGATTTTTCCAGAATCAAGCCATTTCTTCAATGCCCTCCCAATTTGGGCTTCATTGTTATACCTCTGGGCTGTATCTATGTGTCTGTACCCAATCTCCAGTGCTGCATCTATCGCCTTCTCTATATCATCTCCCAGTGCCTGTAACATCAACGGTAGTGTGATAATTTGCATGCAGCAATTTACTTTTGAAGAAGTATGTTAATGATTATTTTCAGGTTATGTACAACTGGACTCTTTATCTGCTATCCTTATCTTAATATGTACAAGATCACACTCACACTTGTCAAATAATGGCAGTTATGCAAGTCAGTTAAGAAAAGAGACCTGTTTACAATTAACACTGCTACTTATCATTCAGCTAACAGATATCTTTATTACTGAATCTGGATAATCAGACAGCTATCAATCAGCACTGCAGTGATAAACATCAGGCATGTTTGTTCTAAACCAAAAAGAAATATGGCAAACAGTAGTGAGGTCGTTGTCATGGTTGTGAAATATTGGATCATATTTCTTCAAATTAAAAAGTAGATAATGTAAGAAAACTAATAATCAGGAACTCCAGAGCTGACACTGACACAGCCAAGGGATGCATTACAAGACTCTCAGTTGCTCCTAGAATCTACTGAGAGCCAAAGATACAAAAGGAAAATTATCCTTTAAGGCCAATAGTGAATGGAATCAATTCACCTACATGTAATTCGTCAAAATGTCTAGCCTGTGAACTAAGACCTCTAGCTGGCAAAACAGACTCTTGTGTGAAGAACCTGATGCACTTCATAGAATGTGTAAAGAGATAAATAATTTTACCTACAGACATCACGGTCAGCATGAACGTAAAGTCATTATTCACAAACTTGCCAGTAGATGAAACTGTCTGATCCTACAAGAGCATGTACCACCATATATATATGTGACCTCGATGAGCTACATTTGTCTTCAACATACTTAAAATGGCAAGGAAAATACTACAAGCAAACAGGTGGCTTAGCAACGGGCTTTTCCTGATCCCCGTTAGCAGCAGATGTATTCCCGGAGGCCTTCAAAGTGACATCACTTTGTTCAGCTGCCTTACACCCACAATGCTGGTTAAGATATGTGGATGATAAGGTCACTACATGGTCTCTTGCCGAAATAGATCTACACAGGTTTTGTGAATTTTTTAATAAAATGCAGAGGAAGATACAGTTCATGCTCGAGGTAGAGAAGAGTGGAGCACTTCCACTCCGGGGTGTGGAAGTATGCAGGACAATGGATGGCACACTACCGCAGAGACTATACCAGAAGCCTACACATATGCACAACTATTTGCATGCTAAATCCACCAAACCCCACCCCCCCTGCTGTGGAGAAGAACTCAGTTGTCTGTTCTTTGACCACCTATGTACAGCACATAGTGGTGCTCAAAACCTAACACATGCTCCAAAAATACTGCATACAACATTCATGGCCAATAGTTAAAGCCCTAAATCAATCCAATCAGCCATGGCAACAAACAAAAGGAATTGAGATAGGCAAGAAATCAACAAACTGCTGCCAGCAGTGTGCTTACCTTACGTGAAAATTGTCACTGACCAATAGACAACAGCACGTCCCCACCCTGTCCACCATAGCAACCTATCACAATAAAGTTTCCACTCCTTCTGCCTCAAGTGACCAATCACAACTAGGACCTTCCCAAATAATGATGTAATGTCAAGCTCAGTGAGTGGCAATGACAAAATATAAGTGACTCCTCAAAGGTAAAGCACATCAGTCCACCCAAAAAAGGCCACTCTGTCACCAAAACATTGTTTTTTTCCAGTAAATCTTTTAATGTTATGACATGGTACAATACTCAGAAAACTTTCATGTCAGCTGACTCTGGCTGTGGAAGCCAAAGCAGTTATGAAACTAGTTCTACAATAAAAAATAAGGGAGGATGAAATTTTTTCTTGCTCAGTATATGTTCTTATAAAAAAAAATTAAATACGTCTTAAATCTTTGGAACTGGCAGGATTCTTTCTTCTTCATTTCACACAAAAGGCAATGAAAAGAAAACAAAACTGTGTAAACAAATTAGAGAAGTAGAAAGAGTCACTCCTGGACTGACATTTGTTGTCCATAAATATTTAATTTTTTTATGTGATCTTTACCCAGCTACTCATGTTTTGGTCACTGCAGGCACAGTTTGTGTTACCACTACTTATCCAGAATAAAGAATCCCCTTGTTGGCATAAATGCTCATTATTCAGAAACAAATCTTCTTTTGTCAAGAGAAGGTGCAAAAATTCTCACGTTTTTGAGGGGTGAGAGAATTATTAGCTAACAAAGGTAAAATAGTCAAACTATTGAAAGTTCAGGTTGGAACATCTACAATGTAGGAAAAGATAGGTAGCTTCTTACCATAATTTGCAGACAGGCACAATTGCAATGCATTTAAACATAAGCTTCCAGCCACAGCCTTCATAAGAAAAAGGAAGAGATCTACATAGGCCTACCATTCATTCACATAAGCAAGCACACCTCACACACCCAACCACCAACTCGAGTCATGTGTGCGTGAGGAGTGTTTGCTTGTGTGAATGAATGCTATGTGTTTCCCTTTCTTTCTCTGACAAAGGCCATGGCCAAAAGCTTGTGTGTAAGTGTCTTTTAATTGTGCCTGTCTGCAACTTGACGTGTCATCTTTACAGTATGTAGCAATCTATCTTTTCCTACATTGTTAAAAGTTAAATAATGTCATATGCCGCAAAAACTGAACTGACATGCGCCGAAAGGTGGATGCAAAATATTGTGTGGAATTCTTCTTCTGAAGTCTTAAGAACAAAATTTAAGTGGTGAATCTAGGACTATTTTACAACCCCTCTATAGCAACAGCAAAGACAAGATTAGATCACTCACAGTGCACGCAGAGAGGTCTAAGCAATGATCCTTTGCACGTTCCATTTGTGGATGGAATGGTAAGAAGTCCTACTAACTGAGACACTGGGAAAGATGTACTGACAAATATGTAGATGAATACCAATATCAGCTGCCTACACACTGTCTGAAAAAGTAAAGACCTGTCAACATTTCTGGGCATTAAAATTTCAGTACCAAACAAAACAGCATGCCACACAAGTCAAATGGATATGCAGACTTTTAGCATTTAATGACAACTGGATGAAGTAGGCAGGATCAACATCAACTGCATTCTGTATACAGGGTGTTACAAAAAGGTACGACCAAACTTTCAGGAAACATTCCTCACACACAAAGAAAGAAAATATGTTATGTGGACATGTTTTCGGAAACGCTTACTTTCCATGTTAGAGCTCATTTTATTACTTCTCTTCAAATCACATTAATCATGGAATGGAAACACACAGCAACAGAAAGTACCAGCACGACTTCAAACACTTTGTTACAGGAAATGTTCAAAATGTCCTCCGTTAGCGAGGATACATGCATCCACCCTCCGTCACATGGAATCCCTGATGCGCTGATGCAGCCCTGGAGAATGGCGTATTGTATCACAGCCATGATACAATAGCTTTCAAATGCCCCTCTTGACTTTCATTTATGCATAAATGAAAGTCAAGAGGGTTGGGGTCAGGAGGGCGTGGAGGCCATGGAATTGGTCCGCCTCTACCAACCATCGGTCACCGAATCTGTTGTTGAGAAGCGTACGAACACTTCGACTGAAATGTGCAGGAGCTCCATCGTGCATGAACCACATGTTGTGTCGTACTTGTAAAGGCACATGTTCTAGCAGCACAGGTAGAGTGTCCCGTATGAAATCATGATAACGTGCTCCATTGAGCGTAGGTGGAAGAACATGGGGCCCAATCAAGACATCACCAACAATGCCTGCCCAAACGTTCACAGAAAATCTGTGTTGATGAAGTGATTGCACAACTGCGTGCGGATTCTCGTCAGCCTACACATGTTGATTGTGAAAATTTACAATTTGATCACGTTGGAATGAAGCCTCATCTGTAAAGAGAACATTTGCACTGAAATGAGGATTGACACATTGTCGGATGAACCATTCGCAGAAGTGTACCCGTGGAGGCCAATCAGCTGCTGATAGTGCCTGCACACGCTGTACATGGTACGGAAACAACTGGTTCTCCCGTAGCACTCTCCATACAGTGACGTGGTCAACGTTACCTTGTACAGCAGCAACTTCTCTGATGCTGACATTAGGGTTATCGTCAACTGCACGAAGAATTGCCTCGTCCATTGCAGGTGTCCTCGCCGTTCTAGGTCTTCCCCAGTCGTGAGTCATAGGCTGGAATGTTCCGTGCTCCCTAAGACGCCGATCAATTGCTTCGAACGTCTTCTGTCGGGACACCTTCGTTCTGGAAATCTGTCTCGATCCAAACGTACCCCGCCACGGCTATTGCCCCGTGCTAATCCATACATCAAATGGGCATCTGCCAACTCCGCATTTGTAAACATTGCACTGACTGCAAAACCACGTTCGTGATGAACACTAACCTGTTGATGCTACGTACTGATGTGCTTGATGCTAGTACTGTAGAGCAATGAGTCGCATGTCAACACAAGCACCGAAGTCAACATTACCTTCCTTCAATTGGGCCAACTGGCAGTGAATCGAGGAAGTACAGTACATACTGACGAAACTAAAATGAGCTCTAACATGGAAATTAAGCGCTTCCCGACACATGTCCACATAACATCTTTTCTTTATTTGTGCGTGAGGAATGTTTCCTGAAAGTTTGGCCGTACTTTTTTGTAACACCCTGTATAGGGTGAGGTCACACAACATGCTTCCCATTCAAACACTGCATTTGAATGTAGGTCATATGTGAGAAGATCGTGTTGCGGCTCTGTAGTGTATGGAGGAGAAACACCTATCAGCAGTGTGGTAGGATGGCAACCTTCTGAGACTGCTTTACAGATATAACTGCTGTGAAACCCCGTGTATTTGCTTCCTACAAAAAGGTCCAATAGGTACATCATTTTGGAAATCATGTAAAAAACCTTCAAATGCACGAGCAGTCGCAGCAAAAAAACGCAAATTCTGGATGTAAGAATTTGTCTTTTGATAAGGTTTTTAAACTCGCTGAGTTAGAGAGAATTTTATTTTGACCTTCTGCCACATTCACGTTTTCGATCCAGCTTGTGCCACAGAAATGCAAAGGAAAATCTGAGGAGGCTGTATATTCTGTATATTGACTTCTTTGTGCAGGTGAATAATGAAACTAATAATATAAGGCTCTTAAAATTGTGCAATTTCTCAATTTGTTTGCGACATGCCAGTTTTGAAAGCTCCATGAACTACATGCAGGCTGCAACTAACTAACTGTAAGAGTTCCGTGCTTTCAGAAAATTCTTTTACCTCATTATTCAAGGCCTTCCAAACTTTAAAATTCACTTTTGGTCCAGCCATAGACAAGCGCAAAATTTTTGGAAGACCCTGTAAACCAAAAGATCCTTTTAAAGCATGTAGTAAGTCACTGGCCCTTGTGCGTTGAATAAAGACAGAGTAAATATCAGGTTCAAACCTGGGACTTATTTCCATCCCAAAATCTAACTTCAATGTTCTTTGTGTTTTTCGAGAAACAGTGTTTAAAATATCGTCAAATCCAAGAACAGCATTGTCACATTTTTTAAACATGTCAAGAAGATCGTGTTGCGGCTCTGTAGTGTATGGAGGAGAAACACCTAGGTATCAACAATGTGGTAGGATGGCAACCGACTGAGACTGCTTTACAGATATAACTTCAATGTCCTTTGTGCTTTTCGAGAAACAGTGTTTAAACTATCGTCAAATCCAAGAACAACATTGTCACATTTTTTTAAACATGCCAATAAATTTGCCATGAACGTACATAGCAATACCATAACCAATACTGAATGCAATTTTTGTTCTTTGCAATTGCATTTTTGCTGCAATTTGACTATCTGGTAACATTTCCGGTAATGATTATATGCGATCAGCAGAATTCCAGCTTGGCAAATGATTATAAATTGTGCGTCAGCACCACAAGCTTTCAGATTTTGTGCCACTTTCTGCACTGAAGTCTCCTTAGATTGACAGTTTTTTTGAAGTTGAAGGTGTCACACCTGCCTCTATAGTACCTACCGGTTGCCTTGTTAGACACTGAAATTCCCATAAACTTTATGTAGTGTTTAAATTATACTGTTCCATAAGACCAAATACATGCAAGAATGTACAATTACAATTAAATTTTTTGCCAATTATTATGAAACTCCTGGATTGTTGTCACAACATCCTCATCTAGTAATAATCTAATGTTTAATTCTTTGTTAACTTATGTTCTTTGGATCGCTGTGAGTCGATATAGGGAGGAAAAATCTCGAAAACAATTCTTCAAAATGGTTCAAATGACTCTGAGCAGTATGGGACTTAACATCTGAGGTCATCAGTCCCCTAGAACTTAGAACTACTTAAACCCAACTAACGTAAGGACATCACACACATCCATGCCCGAGGCAGGATTCGAACCTGTGACCTTAGCAGTCGCACGGTTCCGGACTGAAGCGCGTAGGACCGCTCGGTCACAGCAGCCGGCTAAGAATTCTTCCATTAAATATGTTATTCCAAAAATCTTAACTGCCCATCATAATGTCATATGCCGAGGCTATCTGATATACATTCCTGCCACTTACATTCTCTAAAAACTGTAAAATACAACATAAATTGTCATGGTGGACTGAACGCAATGATTTCCAAAATCAACACAAATAACTCACAGATAAAAACAAAGAACAGATTCATTTAATTTAAAAAAAAAGGACTCCAGATACAATTTGCATGGCTGCAAAAAGTGACGATCGAAATAGATCACTGCACTCTTAAGGAACATTTAGTGTTTCGTGACGGCTGATATTTAAGGAGGTTGACGCACTCGGGCATAAAAGTCAGAGTGTACCTTTTTTAAAGCAAAGATAATTAAGGTAATTGTAATCAACGTCTTCCTCCCCCACATTGACCCAGAGTCTCAAGGAATGCAGTTAAACAAAGTCACCTACATTTCCATAGTATATCTAAGACAATGACATCGTGGCAACGTCCACGTCTTACAAAAAATAATCTGACCTTGTTCATTGACTTGGGATTGAACTGTCACTGCGTCAGGTTCTTGGTGTTGCATAAATACATTCATCGGTAAATACTCCCATTTATTTGCGGAAAGTTTATGTTTTTGGTTATTTGCGTGCCTGTCCAAAGCACTTTTCCCCATTGTCGAAATATTTATCGTTGCGTTGCAGCAAGAGCATAATGTATTCGTTAGTAATTTGGTTTCACGCATAACCTATGGATAAACTGACTGGTATGTACTCTCGTATCAAGTTTGTTTAGGCACGACTAAAAAACACTGCACGCTGAAAATGTTATAAACTTGTTCAATTGCGCGGGCGATTCACACAATATGTCTCCCATATTGACGGTTTCCGTTGTGTCCTTGCATGTCAGAACCATGTAAATGACACTGGGCGCGGTCGAGTTGTAACATTCGGTTCGTTTAAGTAGCTGCCAAACAGCTACTTTCAAGCAAAAAAAAAAAAAAAAAAAAAAAAACTGCGCAACTACGATGATGCAGAAATCCGTGTTTTGGCTTTGCTCTGCTTGAACGTCTCCCGTCCAATCTCTGGTTAGGTTCCCGCACATAGTGGTGGATACACATCTGATATGCTTACCTTATTATTAAAAAAGACGTGTAAACGTGAAAAAGCCGAATGTGGGAACTGTGATAGCTTCGAAACGATTGAAAAACGCGCCACAAACAAAGCACGAGTAACGTGAAGTGCTACTCCACTGTAACTCACGTAGCTAAGCGCCTGCGCGAATCTGGTAGCGCAAGAAAAATTTTTCTGGGTAGTTTTATTTTATTTATTTCTTACTCCATCGATCCAACTGTGATAAACTGACAAGGGTACAGAGTGTGTCAGTAAATAATCAGTACAAAGGTGGAATTAATTATTTATTGTTTATAACATCACTCTTAACCAACTTTTAATATGATCTGTATACATATATCCAAGGTGCATGGGAAAATTAAAATTGTTGCAGAATATCTGATATACGTTTCAGGGTTTTTCCTAAGCGCTACTTTAATAACAAATTCTGAATAAATTATAACCACAGATATGATTCGATTGTTTACCATTGTTAAAGCAAGTTTTACAAAAACGTGTAATATGTATACAAATTTTGTAGTAATAATAAAGAATAAGGCAGTCAGTAAATACATATCAAGAATCACACACTTTCTTCCTCCAGAGAAGCTCTACAATCATTACATGCGACAACATTGTGGCAATGTGCTTGCAAACGAATCTTTTGCAGCTATTGCAAGTGACAGTAATTTTTTTTTTTTTACCACCACAAATCTGGCACCTCCCACACCTTCTTACAGTCTCATCGTGATTGGAGGGAATTGATTGATGAGGCGACAGAAATCCTTGAATATCTCGTGGTAGAGTAGAGAGCTGAGGCCTTTCTTTCAAATGGCAATCCATCAGAGCCAAGGCCAGGGTTGTTAGGTAGGTTCTTCTTCTGAATCTTTTCTCTGGTTTGTTTGCAAAAAACAAGACCTGGGAATTTATCCCAGCAATATCCAGATAACGACAAAACAATGCTAAGGGCCATGTTCTTGTGGTCTTTTGTGTAGAGTAGGATGTACACATATCATCCACATTATCGACTCCACCTTTCGTTGCATTTCGTAGTCCAAATTTACAACAGACTTGCCTGTAGCGGTGTCGATTTCAGCAGTTTCATGCATTGACGACAGGGAAAGCACAGCCTTCTTCCTTTTTGTTTGGCACAAAACAAGACAGAAGTCATCTTGAAATCCGAAAAGACAATTTCCAATTTCTCGCTATCTAATGGGCAAAAATTCCGGAGGAATTTCCTTCTTGTTCTTTTTCAATGTTCCAATGAACGTTAGCCCATTTTCTAAAAGATGCTGGGATACGGGGTAACCACTGTAGTAGTTCTCCGTAGTTACATTCCTGTGAGTTCCCTTGATTGGCTCAACCAATCTCTTCACAATATCCATTGGCTGGTTAGATGCAACATATGGTCAAAGGATTCTGTCTGCTGCAGTATACTTCAAAATTAAAAGTACAAAAGTCTTGCAATCGCACAACGCATACAACTTAAATCCATACTTAGCGGGCTTATTGGGCATGTACTGAACAAAACCACAACGTCCGCGTAATGGGACAGGCATTTCGTCTATGGTTGTGAACTCCCCTGCCTGTAGTTATTTCTGCACTTGTTCAGAAATGCTGAGTGAAGATTGCTGATGGTAGCAAGTTTATCAGTTGCTAGTCGTTTTTTTCTTGTAGAAGTATCGTCAAACCTGAGTGACCGGAGCAAGAACAGAAAGCGCTTGTAACCAATTGCTGCCATTAGAATAATCATTCCTGTTCCATTTGATGCCCACACTTCTAATACATTTTTGCGTCCTTATTTTTGTACAGCAATGAGAAATAGGCTTCTAAAAGAGCCGTTATTTCAGAATCAGAAGCAGTTTTGCAATCTCTAGCCCTTGAGTAATTCACAGTTGATCTCTTGTTATTTATGTAGTTGTTTGTGTTTGCAATGACATAAGCAATTGTCTCAGGATAAAATAATTTGAGAAAACTTTCAATTTCAATTTTAGCTTGTCTACCATTGCGTTTCGGGCCAGATAGGACTTTGATTAGATTCTTACGTTTTGGTTTCCCTGGTAGTGCTAACGGATTATTTATCCACAAAGTTTCTTGGTCCTTACCAAAATAAAAATGGCAGTCATCATGTGGCATTCCTTTCACTTCATTCCCGTCAAGACTGCTCAGATTCGCTGGAATGATCTGCAGTTTCAATTATTTCTGCTTCCTCATCGCTGCCAGAGATATCTGCGTAATCTTCTTCGTCAGATGATTGCAGAAGAAGACGCTCAATTTCTTTTGGTGTTAGTCGTTTCCTTTGTGCGGACCTGGGAGACAATAAAATAATTCAAATACCAAAGCAATGTTTTAACTAAATCATCATTCATCCACAGAGTTGTAAAACAAAGCTTCTAATCATCAAAACATTCGACAGTGGTACGGCTACATGTACTTACATTACCGGGCGCGTGCGGTACGCAGTGCCGTCTCGGTGCAGTCGTCCACTTCACAGGTGAGTCACAGCTGTTATGGTGGGTATAATGACTGAAAGAAAACAAAATTGGCGGCACTGTATGCCCCCACGCGCTCGCCGCAGGGACAAATAAAGCCTTTCATTCAAGCTGCGACTTCGCACAAACGGACGCTCCGTTAACATCGTGTCTCTTGAACAGAGGTCCACGCCGGGAAAGAAATTACGTCGAGTCGTTTGCATGAAGACTCTGAGATAAAAGAAAACTAAACTAAATTCCCCCTGAGCAAACCATGGAGGCCCAACTGTGGCGACGGCCGCCGTGTCATCCTGAGTGGGTGCGGGTATGGAGGAGAAGGTGGTCAGCACACTGCAAGACATTGAGGTAAACACGGAACTACGCACATAATGTCGAAATGCGTATGCTTCTTAAAACGACCATAAATTGATTTTAAAAATATTTTTGTATACAAAAGTGAAGTGACGAATATTATTACAAAATCCAGGCTCCTCGCGGAAATTCAAGGCTTTTCCCCGATTTTCAAGGTTTGGTGGCCACCCTGCAATAGACTCACGTAAAACTAAAAGTAAGACATTACCCAGCTTTCAGAATTAATAATACCTTCAGAAGGGAGGAAAGAGAGACTGGTTGGGGAACGTCAAACAGGAAGGACAGCCACGCCCCAGGATGAGAAGGAGCTACCTGTACTGAGGGCAGGGGTAGTCAAAGATGGATTGGGAGGCGTCAGGAAGAGTTCATTTCTCACATTTCCTTATTTACCATTCCCTCTACACGTACATAAAAATTGTTAGAGATGGAAGGGGAAGTGTCGGGGATAGTTGTTTCTCACGTTTCTTTCTTTAGCATTTCCTCTATAGATGAATAAATATCACTAGCCTTGGGCCCTTCAAAAGGGAGCACCACTATTTCATTTTTGTATCCAAAAGGACACAAATTTTCTTCACATCTATAAAATTTGAGGTGTATTTACAATAACTCGACAGTTATTAATAAAAATGACACAAGCTCTTCGTCTCCCTCAACTGTTCTGCTGAATTATCGGACCCCAGAGTCTCTACGTCTCAATCCAGTGTGTCACAGAACACGAGTTGTGGCTGATAAATGACCAGCTCGTGGACAGCCCCCAATTCTAATACTCCGACACAGATTTATGCCACTGTTCTTCCCCATTAATAAATGTTAACTCCTGAGGTAAACACAAAAAACTTAACTGGTGTAGAAAAAAAGTGGCACACATTAGATAAACTCATACTGTACCGAATGTATAAACGTGATGATAAGAAGTAAAAATTGTTATGAGGCTAAGATCTTACAGCTTTTATGAGCAGTATGTAAAAAGGTACATAGAAGGAGATCCAAATAAGTGTATGTCAGCGCAGGATATTATTATGCAGGATCAGTAAGATAGGACAAATCTGCTTAATCCAGGAGAATTGAACAACTGTTTTGTCACATCAGTCAGAGAACTTGCAGACAGAATGAAGGCTACAGACACATGTGCAAGGAATGTGCTTAATCTCCAGCTGTCTGAAGGACTATCTTTCATTGGGTGATGATCATGCCCAATGAGGATTGCAAAATAGTTTCCAAATTTTCCACTTCCACATCTATGGACTGCCACTGGTAGTCTCATTATATTATTAAAACGATTTTTCACTTCCATTAGTAGGCCACTCAGTTTTATTTTTAATAAATGTTGAGAGTATAGAGTTTACCCAGATTCACTGAAAATCTCTACATCTGCATCTACATCTACATTTATACTCTGCAAGCCACCCAACGGTGTGTGGCGGAGGGCACTTTACGTGCCATTGTCATTACCTCCCTTTCCTGTTCCAGTCGCGTATGGTTCGCGGGAAGAACGACTGTCTGAAAGCCTCTGTGCGCGCTCTAATCTCTCTAATTTTACATTCGTGAAGGGGAAGCAATATATTCGATACCTCATCCAGAAACGCGCCCTCTCGAAACCTGGACAGCAAGCTACACCGCGATGCAGAGCGCCTCTCTTGCAGAGTCTGCCACTTGAGTTTGTTAAACATCTCCGTAATGCTATCACGGTTACCAAATAACCCTGTGACGAAACGCGCCGCTCTTCTTTGGATCTTCTCTATCTCCTCCGTCAGACCGATCTGGTATGGATCCCACACTGATGAGCAATACTCAAGTATAGGTCGAACGAGTGTTTTGTAAGCCACTTCCTTTGTTGATGGACTACATTTTCTAAGGGCTCTCCCAATGAATCTCAACCTGGTACCCACCTTACCAACAATTAATTTTATATGATCATTCCACTTCAAATCGTTCCGCAGGCATACTCCCAGATATTTTACAGAAGTAACTGCTTCCAGTGTTTGTTCCGCTATCATATAATCATACAATAAAGGATCCTTCTTTCTATGTATTAGCAATACATTACATTTGTCTATGTTAAGGGCCAGTTGCCGCTCCCTGCACCAAGTGCCTATCCGCTGCAGATATTCCTGAATTTCGCTACAATTTTCTAATGCTGCAACTTCTCTGTATACTACAGCATCATCCGCGAAAAGCTGCATGGAACTTCCGACACTATCTACTAGGTCATTTATGTATATTGTGAAAAGCAATGGTCCCATAACACTCCCCTGTGGCACGCCAGAGGTTACTTTAACGTCTGTAGACGTCTCTCCATTGATAACAATATGCTGTGTTCTGTTTGCTAAAAACTCTTCAACCAGCCACACAGCTGGTCTGATATTCCGTAGGCTCTTTGTTTATCAGGCGACAGTGTGGAACTGTATCGAACGCCTTCCGGAAGTCAAGAAAAATAGCATCTACGTGGGAGCCTGCATCTAATATTTTCTGGGTCTCATGAACAAATAAAGCGAGTTGGGTCTCACACGATCGCTGTTTCCGGAATCCATGTTGATTCCTACATAGTAGATTCTGGGTTTCCAAAAACGACATGATACTCGAGCAAAAAACATGTTCTAAAATTCTACAACAGATCGACGTCAGAGATATAGATCTATAGTTTTGCGCATCTGCTCGACGACCCTTCTTGAAGACTGGGACTACCTGTGCTCTCAAAATTTGTTCCCATATTCCAAAAGGATGATAATTCCCTCAGGGCTGCCAAACAGTCTCTGCTGTGCCAATACTCTCCAAAACATTATTAACTATTCTGAAAAAAGCATGTCCTCTTTCACAACAGTCAATATGGATTTCAGCCAGGTAGACATATCACTGCTGCTGTTATGGAAATTCTTCATCAGATATAAACAGCTTTCAAAAATAAGATGATCATGTCACTTGCATTATGTGATCTAAGTAAAACCATTGCACTGCATTCCATTTATCGTATTACTAAAACTGGAGTATTATGGTGTACACAAATTGACATTAGCAGTAATTTCTTATTACTTCAACAACGGAAAACATTCTGTCTCAGAAATAAACATTTTTTAGTAAAAATTGGTGTTCCAAAGTGCTCTGTCCTTGGTCCCTGTTTTTTATTATCGCTATCAATGAACTGCCCCATTGTATATCACAATCTGTAATCTGCTGAACTTGTTATGCACACACACACAATAGAATACAATAAATAAATGTGTAAAACTTTTAGGAACATACATTGGTGCCAAGCTCAGCTGGGAAGAACATATTACCCGAGTTTGCAAAAAGCTCTCACCTCTGTGAAAATTGAGAAATGTAGTTTATGGGGACATTCCTCTCATATCAGTAACATTTTAAAAATAAAAATGGTCCATATAATATGCAATGCTGATACTATGCAGCATTGTCCCCTTCTTTTTACTAAACTTACAAAGATATGAAAGAGACGGGCATCAGAAAGTAGAAATGATAGATGAGAGTAGCAACAAATGTCCATGGGGAAGATCATACATAGCATGCCACAGGAAAGTGTGCTAGGAACATTGTTTTACTCAGTCTACCATCCTAATAACATCCAGAAGAAAGCCATCCTATCTGCTGATGGCACCAATATTTTAATTAAAGAAACAAGTCTGGAAACCGAGTGAGGTGGCGCAGTGATTGGCACACTGGACTCGCATTCAGGAGGACAACAGTTCAATCCCACGTCCGGCCATCTTGATTTAGGTTTTCTGTGATTTCCCTAAATGGCTCCAGGCAAATGCGGTGATGGTTCCTTCGAAAGGGCTTGGCTGACTTCCCTAATCTGATGAGACCGATGACCTCGGTGTCTGGTCTCCTCCCCCAAAACAACCCAACCCAAGTCTGGAAGAAGTTGTTCTAGCATCTGAAATGATATTACTTAATATACAGGGTGTTACAAAAAGGTACGGCCAAACTTTCAGGAAACATTCCTCACACACAAAGAAAGAAAATATGTTATGTGGACATGTGTCCGGAAACACTTACTTTCCATGTTAGAGCTCATTTTATTACTTCTCTTCAAATCACATTAATCATGGAATAGAAACACACAGCAACAGAACGTACCAGCGTGACTTCAAACACTTTGTTACAGGAAATGTTCAAAATGTCCTCCTTTAGCGAGGATACATGCATCCACCCTCCATCGCATTGAATCCCTGATGCGCTGATGCAGCCCTGGAGAATGGCGTATTGTATCACAGCCGTCCACAATACGAGCATGAAGAGTCTCTACATTTGGTACCGGGGTTGCATTGACAAGAGCTTTCAAATGCCCCCGTAAATGAAAGTCAAGAGGGTTGAGGTCAGGAGAGCATGGAGGCCATGGAATTGGTCCACCACTACCAATCCATCGGTCACCGAATCTGTTGTTGAGAAGCGTACGAACACTTCGACTGAAATGTGCAGGAGCTCCATCGTGCATGAACCACATGTTGTGTCATACTTGTAAAGGCACATGTTCTAGCAGCACAGGTAGAGTGTCCCGTATGAAATCATGGCGGTGAATCGAGGAAGTACAGTACATACTGACGAAACTAAAATGAGCTCTAACATGGAAATTAAGCATTTCCGGACACATGTCCGCATAACATATTTTCTTTATTTGTGTGTGAGGAATGTTTCCTGAAAGTTTGGCCGTACCTTTTTGTAACACCCTGTAGATAATTTTTTTGATAGTAATACTAACCAAAAAGTGTATACTCATGAACTTAAAGAACAACAGAAGTAAACAGTATACGTTAACAACAACAACAAACATGAGCAAGTTGGGCACATAAAATTTTCCATTCTCCATGCAGACGATACATTAACACATAAAGGGCACACCATAATGTAGTGTAAGTCGTAAATTAAATTCATTCTGCATGTCAGCCAAAACAGTGTCCTCAAAACATTTTACCCTGCACATTTCCTCTCCAGGATGTGGTTCAAAACAGAACTATAAGGAAGTTCAGTAAATATGAAGAAGAAAATACTGGTTATATAGAAAAGTGGTAACTGTACAATAGTCAGTGAGAAACACTGAACAGGTTGCAGACCAAAATTCAGATAATCAAACTAGGAAAAGAATTTCTGAATATGAAAAGGATAGCCTGCAACACACCATATAGAGGAGATGCTGAGAGGCAGACAGACACACTGAAAAAAAAAAATGCTGGACTGCTATCAGACTAAATGTTTCATCAGAGACAGGCTAATGATATTTACCAGTCTTTTTAAATGTGCCTATCCACCACCCAACATCTCATTTATGTGGTGGGTAGCAGTCTATCATTTTCATATTGTTGTTATTCCAAGCCGAATTTTCTGTTGTTTGGAAAGTATTATTCAGTTTTAGGAAAAAAAAAGAAAAGGAGAGTTACGCCAGACAGTACTGGAAACAGATAACAGTAAATGGATCTGTACAATCATAACAACAAGGCATTATGAAATCAGCAATAAGTTATCAGTGATACAATATACCTCAATTGTAATACACCATATGACTGGTAAATAAATGAATACAAATCTTGTCTGTATTCCCACAAATCACAGATTGAGAGATTTCTGACTTTTCAGTAAATAATGAAGAGGATATGAAGAGAATGTGAGAATATGGAGATACTGATGCAGACATGTAACAAAATCTGACATACCTGTGCTGTTCCAAGCCCTAGAATGGGCATTTTGTGTCCATTGAAGAAAGTTAAGTATTCCATCTTGCCAGTCATCTTGCTGTTCCAGGTTTAGCAAGTAGTGAGTAATAGTTGTGTACTGTCTGCAGACTGTGCTGTGGGACTCAGTTCTTCAGTAATTACAGCAGTTATCTGTATAATTACCTTATCTGTTGCTCGTCCTTTATGACACTACATAAACAGTGAGATAACTGCTATCAGAGAGCATCTGCTATTAAAATGAAGTGGCCATTCACCCATATCTTTACAGAATGGTACTATAGGTTGATAACTTATCACAACTCTGCTACTTAAGTAACAGTCATAGTCTCTTACCTAACAGTGGTAGATGTGCCCATGTGAAAAACTAGCGAGCATAGTCTATACTACTAATTAGATAAAATGGTCACAGTTTCAGGTTGTCAGGGGTAACAAGAGGTTGATTTTCAGTATATTTATTGAGTGAATGTTTAACTTTAAAATACTGTCGTAATCTACTCATTAAGAGCTACAATCTCACATTGAAAGTTTAACACAATAAGTCAAGCGTGAAAGTAAGAAACAGTGTAACTCACAGGATGCATATTACCCAGACTGTATTCATCCAGTATTTCAGAATGAGTGTACTTACTCACAACAAACTTTGCACATAATTTCAAACCTTTACAGAAAAAAATTTTCTCCCACATCCCACACAAAATTATGAAACAATGAAAGATTATCACTTCATACATTTTCACTGTCCATGCACTAAAATTGCTGCATCAGGTATGATGTTTTAATCTCTTAGTCCTTTACTGTTAACTATATTTGCAACATATATTGCGGACAGCATCTCTATGTGCCACTGAATGTACCTACCAAATTATACCATTGTACGACACATATTTTGAGAGAGATGATGTCATAAATATTGACATGAGTTAAAAACTAGCTTAAAAAAAAAAAAAAAAAAAAAAAAAACTGGGTGATTCAGTTACTTATAGAATCAGGGAGAGGGGGCAGAGGGGGGGGGGGGAGTGGGAGGCATTATTAATTCACACAGAAGTCCTAAAAAGAAAGAAATGTGCTCAACTGACAGTAGAATCAGAACTGTTCCTTTAAGAATGACACTTTCATTTTACCTCCCCAAATCTGGCTTGTGCTCTGTCTTTAATGATCATGACATAGGTGTAATATTAAGCATTACTTTTCTTGCTTTTCCTAATAGTAAGAACAACTGTTTTACTTTCTACACAGAAACAGTTCCTCCTACTATTTGATATGTCTATCTTCTTTACTTGTATGTGGAATATTCAAGAGATTAAGTATATTCTCAAGTATTTTATCTTTGCTTAAAGTTCTTGAACATGATGCTCATGTCATATGAGGTGGTGAGTCATTTTCACTAGTATTCTCATCCACAGTTCCTCACTGAGTGGTTAGCATCAGTGCCTCTAGATTGTGGGGTCACAGATTCCATTCGTGGCAGGGTTGGAGATTTTCTTCACTTGGGGGCTGCGCATTTTTGTCATCCCAATCATTTCATCTCATGTTCATTAATGCTCTACATTTTAATGTTCTGTAATTTTTCAAACTTGTAAATAAAAAGTTTATATTCATTAAAAAAAAGTGGCATCAAATAGAAAGACTTGCACTAGCCAGCCAAAAAACCCCAGATGTGGTCTCCCAGCCAATAATGCCATACAGTGATTTCATTTGTTAGTTTTATTAATACAAACACTAATTTTCAGATGCATTACATAATGATAAAGCACAAATATATAAACAGACTTTCAAATTGCAAAGAATTCCCAGGGGAAGCTGTGGACTCTGGTGGTTTGCTCCAACCTCTCCTCTGTATGTTTGGGACCTCACAGTGTGCCATTCTTTTCAGTTTTCTTTGTACTCATAGTTAGATGAGTTGGAGAGCAATGCCCAGGCATCAGTTTCTTAAAACAGTGCAGTGCAGTTCTTCTGACTGCTATTAAATACAATACATTTGCAACACATTAGAAGAATCACTCACAGCTGACTGTATCATGTAGTCACGAGGTGCTCAGTCATGTTCTCACTAGTAACATATTTATTATTTATAATTTCTGTATTTATTATCAACGGATATAAAATTAATAAATATTGAATTACAACTTTTTAAATAAAAATAAAATATCTTATTTTTAATTACTAATCACAGGCAAATGTAAGTATTTAGAATAAATTAAAGTTTGGTACTAAAATATCACATACTAAACACACACTTTCATATTTCTGTTGGTAGTAAGATTTTCTAACTGCCCACCAATTCTGCAATAATAGTGATTTACAATGTAGAGAAGTAACTTAATACAATTTATAAAGCAGAGTTATATAAAGTTAAAACATAAAATAACAGTTACTCACCAAATACTTTATTACAAAGTTTTATGAAACCTAATAATTTTTTTTTAAAACCTCTATTTTTCAAACTTGTAAATAAAAAGTTTATATTCATTAAAAAAAGGTGGCATCAAATAGAAAGACTTGCACTAGCCAGCCAAAAAACCCCAGATGTGGTCTCCCAGCCAATAATGCCATACAGTGATTTCATTTGTTAGTTTTATTAATACAAGCACTCTAATTTTCAGACACATTACATAATGATAAAGCACAAATATATAAACAGACTTTCAAATTGCAAAGAATTTCCAGGGGAAGCTGTGGACTCTGGTGCTTTGCTCCAACCTCTCCTCTGTATGTTTGTTGCTGAAAGTTGACTGCCAAGTAGTGGGCTGTAATGGCCAGGCTGACTACCATACTATTAAATAGAAAATAAAACACCATTTTACTTCTGAAGATTGAACTGTGTTACTGCTATATGTCAATTTTTGAAGTAAAAATAATTTACATGTGTCTATCCAATTTTAATTTATTTTCATGTGGTTAGCAATTAAAAATTGCAGTATGCTACCTTTATTAAAAAACATGTTTTTCTATTGGTTAATTAACATCTCTATTTTATAACATGTATAGACCTTATATAAAAGGTATAGAATGTATGTAAAAGTAAAAGAACTTGCTCCTGTATGCAACTGAAACAAGAACCTCAGGCAGAGAAGCCTTATACATTACAATTCGCCTACTAAGATATGAATGTTTAGTATTTAACAGCAGTTAGAAATCTTCTAACATTGAAAGGCAAATTTTTGAAGTATTTTTGAAAACTGTGTCATACTGATTTAAGAAACTGACATTCAGGCACTGACCTTAAAATCTTATAAGTATGGAGAGAATTGAGGAGGGGGGCGTGAGGGGGGGGGAGGGGGGGGGGTTGCTATGCAGCCTATCAGGTCCCCTCGTGGGACACACCCACAGCCATCAAATTCTGCTGTTTTACTTGAATACCAAATGGTTTGTCCCTTATGGCCCTTTCTGTAAAGTTGTTCCACAGTTGTTTGTTCTTCTTCTTCTGGGGTATCTAAGGCTGGCACCACTTCTCTGCTCCAAGTCTCCATGTTCTGCTTCTTAACTTACTCAGTGTTCATATTTCTTGCTTCCATTGCTTCCTTCACATCATCTTGCTAGCTGTGCTGTGGACAACCCGTTTTTTCTGCTGTGATGGTTTCTGCCTTAGTATCTTATTGGGTATCCTGTCTTTATTCATCCTACTCACATGACCAAATCACATCAGCTGTTTTTGTTGGAAGTTGTAATTAATATTCATCCTTTGCAGATTATATAATTTTTTATCATATCTATCCTAGAAAGTCAAGGACAGTCTACTAGAAGAGGTCAGTGAATATGTCTACCTCGGCCAGATTATAAATACGAAGGGAGACATACGGCCAGAAATCTATCGACGGATCGAGCTCGGCTGGCAAGCATTTGGGAAGAACTCAAAAATATTCAGATCAAAAATGCCAGTAAATCTGAAGAAAGCAGTATTCGATCAATGCATTCTTCCTGTGACGACGGTACGGCTGCGAGACACGGACACTGAACTCATTTACAAAAGGGAAACTTAGGACAGCACAGAGAGCCATGGAGAGATCAATGCTGGGCTATACGAGAAAGGACAGGAAAAGGGCAGATGACACCCGGTCTGTGACAAAGGTTAATGACATCTTAGAGAGAGTAGGTTTCTCGAAATGGCAGTGGCCTGGCCACATCGCGAGAAGAAAAGATGACAGGTGGACGAAGCTAGTACTGGCGTGGAGTCCAAGAGAGCACCGGAGGCCTAGAGGAAGGCCACCAGACAGATGGGACAAAGACGTCGAGGAGACCGCTGGTAACACCTGGCAGAGAACTGCCCGAGACCGTCCCACTTGGAGAAGACTGCTGAAAGCCTACCTGAATCCACGACTCGAAGGGGCCACATCATCTAATGATTGAATTGGCTGATGATGATGATGATGATCCTAGTATGGTTTGACAATATAATGGTTTGAGCTTTGTCTCAAGTGACCCACCTCAGTGGCTTTTCTTTCTCCCCCTCTAACATCCTTGGTTTCTTCTCCATCCAAAATAACACTCTGAATTGTAGTCTTATACATTCTTTCTTGTTGTTTGTATCTTCTTTTTCCAAAGAACAGTGTTCATTGCATTTGTAACAGCTCGCCCTTTGTTTCAACATTACTTGTCTCCTGTTTATTAACTAATAACATTTACTTCACTGTCTACTTCCAAATTCTTTAGTTTTCCTCTTTCAATGGCCAAGTACTCACTCTTGCTCATCTGCATCTTGAGGGCAGCTTTATTCTATTCCTCTTTCAACCTTCTTATCACATATTATCATATATTTCTGATCATCTTCATCTTCCGCTAGTGCAATATGGTCATCTGCAAAACATTGCACAGAAGTTAATTGTTGCAGGAAAATAAAGTTATGTAGGAAATGACAAGTGATGTAGGAAACAACTGGAGCTCACATGCTTCCCCATAACACCTGCATGTTGACTGAATATCTAGCAGCCCCTGTCTAAAGTATTTCAATGTCTTGTGTTGGCAGGAATTTCAAACACTTGAGCAGTACTCGAGAATGGGCTTCCAGAGCCGGTTTGAGAACATATTTGCACACAGGCAACTAGTTGTTTGGTGTACCCCCCCACCCCCTCTCTCTCCACCTTATACAGTTTCTTCCACGTCATTTTTCACTGTCAGTTGTGATATGCACACACTTGGCGTCCCTCCAGCTTAACTGCTACTAACTACAATACGTTCTGTGTGGGAATCTTGCAACTGTGAAGCCCCTGCAGTCCCTCTTAGTTTGGCATCGCAAGCAGTGGCTTGTGTCACTTGTGCCTTAAACTGGCCCTGTGGGTTGTACTACTGTTCTGTACAATTTTTGCTTTCCTAAACTTCTAGCAATAACCCAAGGTCAACCATTTTCCTCCCGTGATACCAGTCTTACGTGTTTGTTCCATTTCGTACAGCTTTTTGTTACACCTAGATATTCAATTGATGCTACTCTGTGTGGTGTGCGTAGTGTAAGACCTTCAGTACACACACCATCAGATTATTTGACTTGTCGCTCTAACGAAGTAGGTGAGTGTCAGCAATATGTCTCGTGGTCTTATCATGGCGTGTTTATTTTCTGCCGTTAGGTCAGACGACAGAAATGCCACTTGCACGCTTGGAGTACCAGATTGACGGCGACCAACATTGGCAATCTGAAGTTCCCTTGGTATTGGTACGTTAATCTTATTCTCACATATCTCTGATACTTGACAAAAGTGTCTATACATTTATCTTTATGGCTAAGTACAGGAATATGATAATCTTATTAGGTGCAGACTGAAACTTGACTATAGACTGGTACAGACTAATGCAGACTGGTGCAGACAAGTGCAGACTGGCACATACTGGTGCAGACAAATGCAGACTGACTAATCGGAGGTCTGTACACTCGTTATAATACCTCGCGCATTCAGGTATCACTGCGCGAGTGTGATCCGTGAGGAGAAAAGGTTCTACATTAGCAGCAATCTCATTGACTGCGTTACATATTAATATGCGGATCGGCGGAAGCAGAATTTGGTCCGTCTCTAAGGCAGCACCATCTAGTAGTGCGGAGATGGACGAGCACTGCGCCTGCGCTGTTGTGCTTAGCGGGATGCGCTCTAGTGGGAATGTTGTATATGCACTGACTACGCAGAACTATGTACACAACACTCTGACAGCCATCACACCTCTAATCTTATATTCAAACATTACATTATTCTTTTTTCCTACTAATGTAGATTAACTTACACTTTAGACTGACCTACCACACTTCACAACAAATGTCTAAGTCACCCACATCCCCTTATAATTACTCAACAACAATACTTCCCTGTACACCGCAGCATCATCAGTAGTTAGTCGCAGCCCCATGGTTTGCAGAATATTATGGGAGAAAAGAGAAATTTAGTTTTGCATTAGTGATCCAGTCATACCTAGATATATCGAACCTCAATATATTGAAGGCCTATCTGTATCAAATTATTTCTTCATTCCCTTCCCTCAGAAGCCCAAAACCTTGATATTTTAAAGAAAACACACCATTATATTGAAGTTTTTTGAAGTTTTGAGAAAGGCAGAGTTTTACCTCTATATATCGAAGTTCAGCGGAAAAAAATTCTTCATATCAAAGTCACCTTTATATACTGAAGTCTTTCATGCAGTACCTCCATACATTGAAGAGCACACAAAAAGGGGAATCCCAGTCTCTCCCATCCCTGCATCGATGCATCAGTGAGATCGGTGTCACATTGCAATTCCCATGCCCTCTGTGCAGGTGTGATTTGATGCAGTGTTTATTTTGCTTGAGTGGAAGCTGAAAGTGTTACCCATGGCCTCTACACAGAAGTATCTGACAGTCACTGAAAAGCTAAAGTTAAGTGATGAAGTAAAAGCAGGAATGAAGAAACAGGAAGACATACACTATGTGATGAAAAGTATCCGGACACCCCCAAAAACACACGTTTTTCATATTATGTGCATTTTGCTGCCACCTACTGCCCAGTACTCCATATCAGTGACCTCAGTAGCCATAGACACCATGAGAGAGCAGAATGGAGGTTCCACTTAACTCACGGACTTTGAACGTGGTCAGATGATTGGATGTCATTTGTGTCATACATTCATACGCAAGATTTCCAACTCTCTTAACATCCCTAGGTCCACTGTTTCAAATGTGATAGTGAAGTGGAAATGTGAAGGGACATGTACAGCACAAAAACATACAAGCTGGCCTCGTCTGTTGACTGACAGAGATCACCGACAGTTGAAGAGGGTCGTAATGTGTAATAGACAATACATCCAGATCATCACACAGGAATTCCAAACTGCATCAGATCCACAGTAAGTACTATGACAGTTAGGCATCTGCTCATAAGCCACACATCATGCTGGTAGATGCCAAATGATGCCACACTTGGTGTAAGGAGCGTAAACATTGGATGATTGAACAGTGAGTAGAAAATCATTGTGTGGAGCGACAAATCACAGTACATAATTTGGCGATCCGATAACAGGGTGTGGGTATGGCGAATGCCTGGTGAACATCATCTGCCAGTGTGTGTAGTGCCAACAGTAAAATTCAGAGGCAGTGGTGTTATGGTGTGGTTGTGTTTTTCATGGAGGGGGCTTACACCACCACCACCTAGAGACAAGGCCGCGGCGTGAAATTCATAGCAGGTCGTGACGTCACTCCAAGCGGGCCACCATGTTGTGTTTCGAAGCGTTTGTTTATCTACACGTTTGTTGGATCGAGTGCTATATTCGTGCTTAAAACTAGCGATTACAGAGTTTACGTGTAGTGAAGCTACTGTGAACATGGTTTACAAGTGTCGTGTGCCAAGGTGTCGTGGGAACTACAGAACTCGACTGAAAGTAATGTTGTTTTCCTTTCCGAAAGATGCGAATCTGCGTTGGAAATGTCTTTCAGTGATTCATCGGGACAATTTCCAACCCACTGAGCACACGAAGGTATGTAAAAACTATATACCTAGTACAATTATTATTTTTTGCTGGTGGAATATCTTGCATTTTGGATACATTTGACTAAGATTGTGAGCAAAAGTTCGCAGTAAATAGGCCTAGTATTCGTTATCAAGTGGCTTTATTTTGATTTTGAAAACGAAATACAAATTTGTGGCTCGTGTTACTTTATATTCGTGTTTAAATTTCTCTGCAGTTCGTATTTTGTTACGCATTACCGATACGTTTTATTCTCTATTTGTGAGTGGGTGTTGTTTTTCACTCTCGCATTAGTTAGCAAATATTACACCATAATGTGCAGTCAATGTTTAATAAGTTACTAGAAATAGATCTCTTCCTAAAAACAAAGCCACACTTAGATGTTCTCTGTATTACTGAACACTGGTTAACAGAAGACAAAATTAAAAAAAACCCACTTGGCGAATTTACTCTAGCTGGTTATTCTTGTCGGAACAAAAGTAAGGGAGGTGGTACAGCAATCTATGTCAAAAAATATTTAAGATACAAAAGCCTCACGAAGTACAATAATATGCAAATAGAAACAGACTTTGAATTCTCCTTAATTATCTTAACAGACTATAACCTATTGATACTGAATGTATATAGAGCCCCTGACGGGAACATCCAAACCTTCAAACACTCCCTCGAAGCACTACTCACAAAAATTCACTCACTAAACAAAACTCTATTAATAAGTGGAGACTTTAATATTGACTTCCTCACACCTGGAAAAAACAAAGACGAATTGTTGAATATTACAAATTCATTCAACCTATCCCCAACTGTAAACATACCAACCAGGATCACAAAAAATTCAAAAACAGCTCTAGATCAGATTTTCATAAACACAGACAAACTGCACCACTCAATCGAAGTCATCAGCACAGGTTACAGTGACCATGAAGCTCAAATACTAACAGCGAATTTAAATTACATAGGACAATATCCCACAATAACTAAAATGCAAAGGCAATTTAATGATGATAATATAAGGCTTTTAAACTATCTGTTAAGGGCTGAAAACTGGGCAGAGGTCTATAAAGAAAATGATGTAAACTACATATTTAATTCCTTCCATGAAACATTTCTCCACCACTTCAATACTGCATTTCCACTGAAATCCAGGAAAATCGGAAACAAACGCACAAACTCATGGGTAACAAAAGGGATAAGGATTTCTAGCCAAAAAAAGTGTGACTTAAAAAATCACATGAAACACCATGACGTCGATGATCAGTTTAGGTCATATTGTAAGACCTATTTTGCAATCTATAGGAAAGTTATCCAACAAGCAAAAAAATTATACAATGATAAATTTATAAAGGAATCTAACAATAAAATGAAAGGCTTGCGGACAGTTGTAAAAAATGAAACAAACAGTAAGCAGCACGTTATAAACAAAACATTACAACTAAACCTAAATGATGAAGTCACATCAGATCCCCAAAAAATAGTAAATGGTTTTAATGACTATTTTACTAAATAGCAGAAAACCTGATAAAGAACAACTGCCACAGACCAAATGCTCAACACCAAACACTAATAGAAACCGTACCGGTACAGGCATCAATGTTTCTTCACAAAGTCTCCAATCCTGAAGTACTTACAGTTATAAAAGGACTAAAGAATAAGTACTCCAGTGGTAGTGACAATATTCCTGATTTAATTGTAAAGAAATGTGGAGAATCCATTGTAGAACCCCTAACCCACATAATAAATGCATCCTTTACAAATGGAGTTTTCCCTGAGCTACTAAAGACTTCTAAAATTACCCCACTTCACAAAAAGGGCTCTAAAAATTATGTAGCCAATTACCGGCCCATAGCACAACTCAGCTCATTCTCAAAAATATTTGAAAAATTATTTTACACCAGATTGGAAGACTTTACTAATAAACTATCCTTATTGACAAAACACCAACATGGTTTTAGAAAGCAAAAGACAACTACCACAGCTATTTATGAATATCTCAACGAAACCTTAAAAGCACTGGATAATAAGGAAATCACCACTGGTATCTTTTTAGATTTATCCAAAGCGTTTGATGTAATTGACCATACCATACTCCTTAAGAAGTTAGCAAATAAAGGTATAAGAGGAATTGCAAACAAATGGTTAGAATCTTACCTGTCAAACAGATTTGTCAAGTCATACCTGTTAAACAATGACTGCACACTAAAATTCAATGGAGATATTCATAACTATGCAACAAGGCAGCAATCTGACCTACATATGATTCAGTCCAGAACTACCCGCTACCAAAAAAGTGTTTTAAATGTTGGGATAAAAATGTATAATAATTTACCCAATGAAATCAAAGCAACAAAGAACCCAAGAGCCTTCACACATAAGTTAAAAAAATATCTTTTGGACCATTGCTTTTATGCAGTTGATCATTTTTTTGAAGGGGTTAAAAATGTAAAAAATATGATAAATGTTCAATTAGGTCTGAAAATTATATGCTGTGCATGTCTATGAAATACACTGGACTACTTTACTATTACATTTGTATTGGCTGTTTGTATTTTACCATACAACATTTGCATTTACTGTTTTGTTAAAGATAGCTAACTTCCTCATTGCAAAATAATGTAAAATCAATTTATTAAATATTACCTGCAAATATATTCCCTTGACCTATCCAATATCGTATGTAAAACCTTACATCTCTTTGATTTGTATTAACTGTTTTGTTGAAGATAGATAATTTCCTTGCTACAAAATAATGCAAATATCAATTTGTAAAAATTACTGTAAATAGTTCTCTTGACCTATCCAATATCATATGTACAGCTGTACAATACTATGATTGCCTGGATCAATAAAAATACAATACAATACAATACAACTACTGTTTTCACGTTTAAAAAGCGATCTCTCAGTATGAAGCATATCTGTGTTATTTTTCGATGTGTCAAACAATGGAACAAATTAATCTAGAAATAGGTTAAATTTATTATTGACGTTTTTAGCTTGACACATTGTCTCATTCCAACTGCTGCAAATGCCTGCTGAAGGTTTGTAGATTTTCACTGTTGACTTATGCTCAAAATCTGCCATATTTTTACGGGAAAGAAAATTTACATTACAATAACAACGCATAATTGTTTTTGTGAGGTGAGTTAAAAGTGAATGTTTGTTTGGGGAATGTACTCAGCTTTCCTGAGGGAGCTCTATAAACAGTTACACAATATTTATTTGGGATACTGAAGGCAGAGGAATTTAGTATTATACACTGTATTAGTGCAGAATTTTGCAAGTGAGCGTAAATAATAGTTGTCTGGTCCAGAAAGAATGTACTTTATCACAGTGCATTTTTCACAAATGTATCTTGTTTATCATGTATATCGCAATATTATTTACATCCCGCACTCGTAAGGTTTCACTGGCTATTGATAAGTCTTATGCAATTACATTACCGGTAAAAAAGAATTATAAACTATAGTTTCTGCTATATCGCGATTGATAAAGTTACTTATTTGAACCATTCGGCAAAGTACTCTCCTCTTTGCGTGGTATCATTTGCCAAGATCTCGTTTCGTTATCTCCAGCGGTTTACGAGATATGACAGGCGTTATGAATATTTCATTCCCGCGCGTTGCGATCGGAAGTGAAGTTGCTGCAGATGCTCAATTTTTTCGAGATTGGAAGCAGATATTGATCCAAAGTTTTACGAAAATTTCAAAACCTCATCTGTATTTCATACTCAGCAATAGAATGTGTAATATGTATCAAACACAAATTCATAGCGACCCCTATTTTTTGATGGCAACGTTCTCAAATTTGATACTCATCTGTGAAATACCACAATAGTTATGACCATTATCGAAATGATTGGCACTTCATCATGAAGCTGCCATATAAAGCTAAAAGTATTTCAGAAATTAATTATTTTTTACGGAATAGGTTCTGTAAAACGGTTTGACAAAGATTTGCAGGCCGTGCGTCTTGATTCTTTAAGCGCAGTGCCAAGCCAACACTGGCCCGCTTTGCGTGACGTCACAAGAGCGCGCCGCGGCCTTCTCTTTAGGTGGTGGTGCTTACACCCCTTGTTGTTTTGTGTAGCACTAATACAGCATAGGCCTGCATTGATGTTTTAAGCACTTTCTTACTTTGTTGAAGAGCATCTTTCAACATGATTGAGCACCTGTTAATAATGCACAGCCTGTGACGGAGGGTTACTCAACAATAACATCCCTGTAATGGACTGGCCTGCACAGAGTCCTGACCTGAATCTTATAGAACACCTATGGGATGGTTTTGAACGCTGACTTTGTGCCAGGCCACACCGACTGACATTGATACCTCTCCTCAGTGCAGCACTCCATGAAGAATGGGCTGCCATTCCCCAAGAAACCTTCCCGCACCTGATTGAATGTATGCCTGCAAGAGTGGAAGCTGTGGTCAAGGCTAAGGGTGGGCCAACACCACATTGAATTTCAGCATAACCGATGGAGGGCGCCACGAACTCATAAGTCATTTTCAGCCAGGTGTCCAGATACTTTTGATAACATAGTGTAGCTGCAGAATTTGGGATTCCAGAACATTGTCAACAATAATGAAGAATTAAGACTGCATGACTACCACAGATGAAGGGACTGATTAGGAACGACAAGGAAAGGCCAAGTTTTCAGGTTTGTAGTGGTTCTGACAATGGAGGAACAACAATGTGAACATTAGTGGATTTATTTAGAAAGAAAAGGCAGATTATTTTGCAGCACCATTGGGATATGATACATTTCATGCCAGTAATAGGTGTTAGAAAATTTCGGGAAAAGACACAGTATGGTTTTCCAATAAGTAAATGGGGAAAGAGTCAGTGTACATAAAAAAATTTGTGATGAGGGGACGTTAGAATTGCAGAGATTTCAAGATTACAAACCAGATGATTTTTTTTTTTAATGCAGACGAAGTTGGATTTATTTTAAAAAAATGTCTTCCAGACAAAACTTCAACTTCCTCAGCAGAAAAATGTCAGGGGTGCAAGCTAAGCAAATATGGTGTTACTATTCTGTTAGCAGCAAACATGACTGGCACAGAAAATCTCAGTCGCTTGTGACAGGAAAACCTAAGAAACTCAGATGTTTTACTGCGTGTAAGCCGTTTCCTGTGGAGTACACTGCAAACAAGAAAGCATGGATGACTTCAGAAGTGTTTCAAGTAGTTAAAGGATTCTGATAGGAAAATGACTCGTGAAAACAGAAAAGTTGAGTTGTTTGTGGACAACTGCAGTGCATATAATGCCGTCCCCTCCATTAAAATCCATGATAGTACAACTTTTACCACCTAACACTACATCAAAACTGCTGCCCTCAGGTCAAGGAAAAATCAGGAATGCCACAGGTGTGGCACAAATTATCTTTCACAATATTGACATTGACAATCCTACAACTATCAACATTTTAGTTGCTATGAGAATGATGGATAAAGTGTGGAGAAACACAAAGCAACAAAAAAATGATCATCGGTTGTTTCTGAACATGGGGATTTTCTACGACAGACGAAAATGAGCAGTTGGTGGGTATAATACTTATGCATGTAATATCTTAGTCTGACTCTGACAATGGTTTACGGAAATTTTGATTAACGTTTTTATTTTACACAGTACTTACATTTGTCAGTATTCTCCAATCTGAATGGATGGAAATGGTTACTCACTTTAGCTCCACTCATATTCATTCTGAAGATTTTGTGGACGAATAGGAGGGGGAAGAGGGAGGTGGAAGGTCGAAGAAGCAATGTCAGTGACTGTCAGGCAGGCCAAAGCAACTCTGGACAGAATCGGTGTACATGGAGAAGTGTGAGTAGGTTGAGGATAATGTATTCTTAGCTGTTGTAATCATAGACAACAAAACTGACTCACAGATGATCAAAAGTTTAAAGCAAGCCAAAATTATGGATTACTTTTAGAGCCATCGATTTCTGGAAATTTTTACACACATAGCTGTGTATTCTTTTATTGAATTTAATTTTTTATGATGAAAGTATTTTATTGTAAACTCATTATACCTCATTATATGAAACCCTCGATATATCAGATTAATTTTGCCTTCCCTGGAGATTTGATATATCGAGGTTTGACTGTACTTTCTAAATCCTTGTTGATTTGGAGATACAAGCTTTTCTCTCTCAAGAAAATTTAGTATATTCAGAATCAGAATATGCTGAAGAATTCTGCAGAAAATTGATATTTGTCTGTAGTTTTGTGGGCTGTTCTTTTGCCCTTCTTATAAATGGAATTCATCTGTACATTGTTTCATATACTCCGGACTTTCTGTTGGGTGACACTTTCATGATAAATACAAGCTTCTGAAGTCCTTGTCTGTCAATCTCTTCTGATGCAGTAAAAGTTGACCAATTCCAAACAGAATCTCCTTAATTAATCGCTACAGTAACTCTAATGAAGGAGGAACTCAATGCAACTGACTTTCTAGTTTGACAAGTAGTTGGGTCATCGGTATTCCTTGGAGCAGTGTATGGCACAGAACTCTCTTCGCTCCAGTTGCGAGTGACATCAGGTGCAATGTCACCAAATTCAGTGCCACATGAAGCCCAAAAGGAATACCTCAGACAAACAAACCAAATAAAACATAATCTAAAGAAAATATTATCCCAAGTAAGGATATCATTAATTGTTGAGAAGATGATGTTATCTCTCCTCTCAAGAATGCTTAATTTGTCACGTTTGTTCATTCATGTTGTTGCGGTCTTCAGTCCTGAGACTGGTTTGATGCAGCTCTCCATGCTACTCTATCCTGTGCAAGCTTCTTCATCTCCCAGTACTTACTGCAACCTACATCCTTCTGAATCTGCTTAGTGTATTCATCTCTTGGTCTCCCTCTACGATATTTACCCTCCACGCTGCCCTCCAATGCTAAATTTGTGATCCCTTGATGCCTCAAAACATGTCCTACCAACCGATCACTTCTTCTAGTCAAGTTGTGCCACAAACTTCTCTTCTCCCCAATCCTATTCAATACCTGCTCTTTAGTTACGTGATCTACCCACCTTATCTTCAGCGTTCTTCTGTAGCACCACATTTCGAAAGCTTCTATTCTCTTCTTGTCCAAACTAGTTATCGTCCATGTTTCACTTCCATACATAGCTACACTCGATACAAATACTTTCAGAAACGACTTCCTGACACTTAAATCTATACTCGATGTTAACAAATTTCTCTTCTTCAGAAACGATTTCCTTGCCATTGCCAGTCTACATTTTATATCCTCTCTACTTCGACCATCATCAGTTATTTTACTCCCAAAATAGCAAAACTCCTTTACTACTTTAAGTGTCTCATTTCCTAATCTAATTCCCTCAGGATCACCCGATTTAATTTGACTACATTCAATTATCCTCGTTTTGCTTTTGTTGATGTTCATCTTATATCCTCCTTTCAAGACACTGTCCATTTCATTCAACTGCTCTTCCAAGTCCTTTGCTCTCTCTGACAGAATTACAATGTCATCGACGAACCTCGAAGTTTTTACTTCTTCTCCATGAATTTTAATACCTACTCTGAATTTTTCTTTTGTTTCCTTTACTGCTTGCTCAATATACAGATTGAATAACATCGTGGAGAGGCTACAACCCTGTCTCACTCCCTTCCCCACCACTGCTTCCCTTTCATGCCCCTCGACTCTTATAACTGCCATCTGGTTTCTGTACAAATTGTAAATAGCCTTTCGCTCCCTGTATTTTACCCCTGCCACCTTCAGAATTTGAAAGAGAGTATTCCAGTTAACATTGTCAAAAGCTTTCTCTAAGTCTACAAATGCTAGAAACGTAGGTCTGCCTTTTCTTAATCTTTCTTCTAAGATAAGTCGTAAGGTTAGTATTGCCTCACGTGTTCCAACATTTCTACGGAATCCGAACTGATCTTCCCTGAGGTCCGCTTCTACCAGTTTTTCCATTCGTCTGTAAAGAATTCACGTTAGTATTTTGCAGCTGTGATTTATTAAACTGATAGTTCGGTAATTTTCACATCTGTCAACACCTGCTTTCTTTGGGATTGGAATTATTATATTCTTCTTGAAGTCTGAGGGTATTTCGCCTGTCTCATACATCTTGTTCACCAGATGGTAGAGTTTTGTCATGACTGGCTCTCTCAAGGCCATCAGTAGTTCTAATGGAATGTTGTCTACTCCCGGGGCCTTGTTTCGACTCAGGTCTTTCAATGCTCTGTCAAACTCTTCACGCAGTATCTTATCTCCCATTTCGTCTTCATCTACAACCTCTTCCATTTCCATAATATTGTCCACAAGTACATCGCCCTTGTATAAACCCTCTATGTACTCCTTCCACCTTTCTGCCTTCCCTTCTTTGCTTAGAACTGGGTTGGCATCTGAGCTCTTGATATTCATACAAGTGGTTCTCTTCTCTCCAAAGGTCTCTTTAATTTTCCTGTAGGCAGTATCTATCTTACCCCTAGTGAGACAAGCCTCTACATCCTTACATTTGTCCTCTAGCCATCCCTGCTTAGCCATTTTGCACTTCCTGTCGATCTCATTTTTGAGACGTTTGTATTCCTTTTTGCCTGCTTCATTTACTGCATTTTTATTGTTCATTCATATGCTACTACAATCCATTATTTGCCTCAGTCCAATACATCCATCAGAATTATTACTTATAAAATCATGGAAAATCTCATACTCATACACCTGCCATCGTTCATAAATGAACTGGCATCAAAAGTACTTCCCTAGTAAGATGAACTCAAACTACAGAGTGAATCAAAAAGGATTTTATAACTTTGGAATGATATAGGAATTTATTGAGATAACTTATAGAATCAAAAGATGTGTTGAACAACCTCAAGTCTGATTCACATAGTGCATCAGTACCCGATTCCACCACGTGGAGTGCCAGCATACTGCACAGTTGAAATGGCTGCTTTCACTGGTACGGAGCATACCATCTCACTCCTCAGAATTGACACCACAGGATTTTTTTCTCTGGGATTCCCTTAAAGACGGCATGTGTGTTTCTGCCCTTCCAAACAATTTAGCTGACCTGAAAAATCGAATCTCCGCTGCAGTTGCACAAATTACACCCAATTTGTGCTTCTTGAAGTTTTCCTGCTGTACTGAATAATACACAATGTTTTGGGAAACTGACGACATGCTGTAATATACACTCCTGGAAATTGAAATAAGAACACCGTGAATTCATTGTCCCAGGAAGGGGAAACTTTATTGACACATTCCTGGGGTCAGATACATCACATGATCACACTGACAGAACCACAGGCACATAGACACAGGCAACAGAGCATGCACAATGTCGGCACTAGTACAGTGTATATCCACCTTTCGCAGCAATGCAGGCTGCTATTCTCCCATGGAGACGATCGTAGAGATGCTGGATGTAGTCCTGTGGAACGGCTTGCCATGCCATTTCCACCTGGCGCCTCTGTTGGACCAGCGTTCGTGCTGGACGTGCAGACCGCGTGAGACGACGCTTCATCCAGTCCCAAACATGCTCAATGGCGGACAGATCCGGAGATCTTGCTGGCCAGGGTAGTTGACTTACACCTTCTAGAGCACGTTGGGTGGCACGGGATACATGCGGACGTGCATTGTCCTGTTGGAACAGCAAGTTCCCTTGCCGGTCTAGGAATGGTAGAACGATGGGTTCGATGACGGTTTGGATGTACCGTGCACTATTCAGTGTCCCCTCGACGATCACCAGTGGTGTACGGCCAGTGTAGGAGATCGCTCCCCACACCATGATGCCGGGTGTTGGCCCTGTGTGCCTCGGTCGTATGCAGTCCTGATTGTGGCGCTCACCTGCACGGCGCCAAACACGCATACGACCATCATTGGCACCAAGGCAGAAGCGACTCTCATCGCTGAAGACGACACGTCTCCATTCGTCCCTCCATTCACGCCTGTCGCGACACCACTGGAGGCGGGCTGCACGATGTTGGGGCGTGAGCGGAAGACGGCCTAACGGTGTGCGGGACCGTAGCCCAGCTTCATGGAGACGGTTGCGAATGGTCCTCGCCGATACCCCAGGAGCAACAGTGTCCCTAATTTGCTGGGAAGTGGCGGTGCGGTCCCCTACGGCACTGCGTAGGAGCCTACGGTCTTGGCGTGCATCCGTGCGTCGCTGCGGTCCGGTCCCAGGTCGACGGGCACGTGCACCTTCCGCCGACCACTGGCGACAACATCCATCGATGTACTGTGGAGACCTCACGCCCCACGTGTTGAGCAATTCGGCGGTACGTCCACCCGGCCTCCCGCATGCCCACTATACGCCCTCGCTCAAAGTCCGTCAACTGCACATACGGTTCACGTCCACGCTGTCGCGGCATGCTACCAGTGTTAAAGACTGCGATGGAGCTCCGTATGCCACGGCAAACTGGCTGACACTGACGGCGGCGGTGCACAAATGCTGCGCAGCTAGCGCCATTCGACGGCCAACACCGCGGTTCCTGGTGTGTCCGCTGTGCCGTGCGTGTGATCATTGCTTGTACAGCCCTCTCGCAGTGTCCGGAGCAAGTATGGTGGGTCTGACACACCGGTGTCAATGTGTTCTTTTTTCCATTTCCAGGAGTGTATATCCGCATATATCTGTGTGTATTCGGTATTGAGAAACAAACACATAATTTTACACGTCGGGAGCCATGACACACTGGCAATTTACATTACTCAGTGGATTAATTGACTGATGTAATATTGTCTGTCAATTGGATGTGAGTGCACAGCAGACATTCCTTGGCTATTGCGCTTTTCTGTGGAGAGCACCATTTTATATTGAAGAAGTACAACAATCCTATTACATATAATTTTCTCTAGTCGAATGTGAAGGATAAGAGATGCTCAAAGAGTTGGTCTTATGGAAGAATTAAGCTTATTATTGTGACAGCTTTTAGACTCTATCAAATTTAATTTGCTGTTTATGACACTAATTATGTCTGATTCATAGTATTCTCTTTGCAATTGAGTGTAACAGTTTTACGTCAAGAGATAAATAGCACTTTCATTAGATTTAAAGTGACTTATATGAAATTGTGGACAATGATGACTGCTACAGAGCTCTTGAACAATGATTTTTGGATAATCCCTGGCAAATCTGCATATAGAATCAAAATATTGAGAAGTTCATTAACTCTTGAATAATTTTCTGTGAATTTCCTACACTACCAGATGGACAGCAACATTTCCTTTGTGAACTGAATTGCACTCTGACAGACTCTCAAGAGTTCTAAAGTGACAGTAAAGAATCATTTTAGTTTTTTCAGGCAACCAAGCAATAATTAACAGTTTTGCAGCTGATGAACAAGATCTTTCAGACCAGGTTACACGAACCGTAACACTGAATATATTACATCAATCAAGTTCATTTAAAATGACGTTCAGTGTTATAACCTTTAATCACCAATAATTGCGTGGATATTCACACTCACTTAGAAACAATAGCTCGTTACAGGATAACAACTCAGTATCTCTTATTCGACTGCCGTGCCGTGACATGCGGCCGGCACCGTTCGTAGCTAGGTGGCGCTCCCGCGCTCAGCGGAGTTGCAGAGCGCCTCTATCGCCGTTTGCGCGTACTGTCGTGGCGGCACTGTTAAATGTCGTGCCACTGTCACAACACTTTTCCCCCCTTGAAAAAAAAAAAAAAAAAAAAAAACACTCACTTCCTTGGAGACACGGACATCCATGGCCTCTTGTGAGGCCCCGAGAAGATCCCGCGGAGAGACACGAGAGTATGGTCGAAAATGTCCAGGACGGAAGCTCGTGCGTGGAACGTGCCTCCTGGACGAGATGATGGGTGAAAACTCCGGAGCAGCATCCATAGGTGTCGTGGACCTGGGGGTGTGCTCCAGCGAGATGGGTCCCGGAGAAGGCGGCGTCGCGACTGGGGCCGGTTCCGGCGTACTCGGAAGCGGTAGCGACGTCGGCTGCATCAACACGTACGGTAGATCGGCAGCAGCGACAGGACTGGCTTCTCGGGCTGGTGGAGGCGAAGGAAGGGGCGGTGGCACCGGCGTGGCCACCACTCGTGGGCGCATCTGGTCATAATGGCGAACAACCGTGCCGTCGTCCGTACGTATTTCACAAAGCCGGCGGCCGCGAAGAGCCTTGACAACCCCTGGAATCCATTTAGGGCGAAATCCATACCCTCGTGCCCACACGTCGGCGCCCACCGAGTATTTTCCCGCACTAGGGGACACAGCACAAGGCCTGACAGGGTGAAGCAGGTGCAGTAGAGTGCGCGGTTGGCGGCCATGCAGGGCTGCGATCACCCAGAGGCGTGAAGCGATAAGAAGTCATCCGTGGAAAAACCACTAAGGAATTTTTTCATCTGCCTTTTGAAAGTGCGGACAAGGCGCTCGACCTCCCCATTCGATTGCGGATGGAAGGGCGGTGCTGTAACATGATGAATCCCTTGTCCAGTACAAAAATCACGGAAGGCCTGCGAAGAGAACTGAGGGCCATTGTCCGTGACGATCGTCGACGGAAGACCTTCTAGCGCAAAAATTTTGGACAAAGCCAGCGTCGTTGCCGCAGTGGTGGGCGACGGACATCGAACAACAAACGGAAACTTCGAGAAGGCGTCGATCAACAGTAGCCAATAAGTACCGAGGAAGGGGCCGGCAAAGTCAGCGTGCACCCGTTCCCATGGCTGCGCCGGATCAGGCCACGGAGAGGGCATTGTACGAGGTGCAGCCAGTTGTTGAGCACACGGACCACACGCAGCAACCATGTGGGCGATGTCCGAATCAATATCGGGCCAGGGACTTAGTCCGAGAGGTACCCCAATGGCCTTCATGCTACAGTTTGAGAACATCTTTGCGAAGAGAGGCTGGCACCACGACCCATGGAGATGCGCCATCCGTGGCCAGAAGAGCAACACCATCACGAACAGACAGACGAAGGCGCAAGGCACGGTAGTTGCGAAGGGGATCCGATGCCCGGCCCTTGGTCCTGTCTGGCCAACCCCTTTGAACAAAACCGACCACCTGACGCAGGACCCGGTCCCACGCAGTAGCCGGCGCGACCTGCGAACCTGTAGGTGGAAAACCCTCGACCGCACGACGTTCTTCCTCATCAATGTGGAAACAGGGTAGTTCATCTCGATCGAAAACCGGGTCGGGGCCCATCAGCAATAGCGACAATGCCTCAGCGTTGGCGTGCTGGGCCGTGGGGCGATAGTGAATCTCATAGTGAAAACGAGACAAGTATAAGGCCCAACGTTGCAGGCGGTAAGTTGCCTTATCCGGAAGCGACGCCGATGGGCTAAACAGAGAGACCAGCGGCTTATGGTCGGTGATGAGGTGAAACTTAGAACCATACAAAATAACGCTGAACTTTTTTAGAGCACAAATGATAGCGAGCGCCACCTTTTCGATTTGAGAGTAACGCCGTTGCGCATCGTTGAGGGTCTTGGAAGCATAGGCGATGGGTCGTTCCGACCCATCCTCATACCTATGGGCAGTGTACAGGGAGTACAGCGAGGGGCCGAGAACCGACCCCTGCGGCACCCCTGCACGAATCTGCCGGTCTGTGGACGTACCGACGTCAGCCCTCACGTGGAAGGTTCGTTCAGACAGGTACGACCGCAGTAGCGTCGTGTGGGACGTCGGTATCCCTTGTTCAAAAAGTTTGAACTCGAGACCGTCGTGCCACACCGAGTCAAACGCTCGGGAGACGTCGAGGAACACTGCCCCAAAGTATTCTCTAGTTTCCAGTGCCCTCATCGCCGGTTCTACCGCCCGCAAGAGCTGGTGGGAAGTGGCATGTTCTTCTCGGAACCCGAACTGCTCGTCCGGGATGATGCCCTCCTGGGTGGCGTGTCGCATCAGTCTTCTCGCGTACAGCCTCTCGAAAACTTTCAAGAGGGACGGGAGCAGGCTGATGGGTCGGTAGCTCGATGCCTGGCGTGGGTCCTTGCCGGATTTCAGAATGGCCACGACCTCCGCGTGTTTCCACGCAGAGGGATAGACACCTGATCGGAGGATCTCGTTGAAAACATCAGCAAGTTGCCGGTGTAAGCCCGGCGGAAGATTCTTCAACAGGAGGTTTGTGACACCATCGCTGCCTCCAGCCTTCTTGGGGTTAAGCGAGCGAAGCTACACAGCAACTTCCTCCTCCGTTATCGGTTCGATAACGTCGCCTTCCTCCCTTGTGGCGCGGAAGGTTGGTAGTTGTTCGTGGACCCACCGTACGTGGTCGTCGTCGATGACTTCGGCTACCGGTGTGAAGCCAGGACGCTGGCTTTCGCGTCCTGGTCGCTGGCGAAGTCGTTCCAGGCCTGTAAAGGCGGTATTCGCTGTCGCCGCCGTAGGAAGGATTTTACCACCCTCCTTGCACTACCATCCTCAGGATTGAGGGTAGTCACCAGGTCTTCCCATTCCTGGTTCCGATGTTGCTCGACTGCTGCCTTAATTTCCCGTCTCATGCGGCTTAAGTGGCGCTTCGTGTCTGGTTGGCGAGTGAGCTGCCATTCACGAAACAGTCGGTTCTTCCCGGTGATGGTGTCCAGGATAGGGCACGGTAGCTGTCACGAGAAGTCTCGTGGCCCTTAGCGATGTCTCGGCGTGGCTTCCTCCGCTGCTCGGAGTATTCTTCGGGTGAAGAATGCTAGGGAGGCGTCTGCCCCTACCTGAGCAGGGTTTGGCGCGTCCTCGAGCAGTTCGAGGGCTTTCGTCTGAAAGCGCTCGGCGTCGAGCCTGCGATAGCTCGGACGGCTGTCTGGAAGAGAAGCTCCGGCCACGACGAGGCCAAAAGTGACCGGTACGTGGTCGGAGGAGAGGACGTCACGCGTCTCGGCGGTCGCGAAGTGCCCGATGCCCTTCAGAAGAGCAACATCGAGCACGTCCGGCTGTCCCCGTGCAGGGAACATGGTGGGGTCAGACGGCCCCACGGCGATTGCGTCGTTGCGGTGAACAACGCGGGAGAGGCGGCGCCCGCTGCGGCTGACAGTTCGCGAGTTCCATTCGGTGTGTTTCGCATCGAAGTCCCCGGCAATGAAAGCTCGCCCGTCCAGCGACAGCAGGACGTCGAAGTCGGCTTCGTCTAGCGGTCTGCCAGGCTGCCGGTACACCGACACGAAAAGAATCTTTCCGACGGTGGTGTTGACGGCCACTCCTGTGGCCTCCAGCGCGTGGAGCGCCGGCAGTTGAACCCGGTGGTGGCACAGTGACTTCTTTACGTAGGTGTCAGTGCCGCCCCCGTGGGTGGCTCTGTCATGTCGGTAGCAGCAAAAATCTGCTGCTCGCACGTCGACCCCGGGTTTGAGGAGGCCTCTGTACAAGGCAGATGTCGACCGCCTCGTCCCGTAGGAATTGGCGAAACTCGCGCTGCTGGGAGTGGAGACCCCGAGCGTTGAACGTGCAAATGGTTAACCCGTAAATACGGTCGTTATCCGTTTTGAGGCTGGCTTCTGCCGGCGGTGGCCTGGAGGGCCGCCGTCACTACTCCCACGAGGACCGGTAGCTGCGTCATCAGCTGGTCGAGCGACCGCAGAAGCGCGGCCAGCTCGGTGGTGTCTTCCTTCGCCGTTTCGGGAAGGTTGACTCCTTCGCGACGTTTCCCGTAGTCGGCAGCAGAGCGGCGTGCTGGGAACGCCGTGCGCGGGCGGCAACCCTCCTTACAGCCGCGGGCGCCGGAAAGCCGCCTCTCCCGGCTGCAGGCGGCGCCGCGGGCGAGGCGAGGGCAGCTGCGACGGCTGCGGTGCCGGTGCGGCATCCCCTGCGAGCGGCCGTGGCATCTCGGCGTCGCTTCCGGATAAGGCAGCTCACCGCCTGCAACGTTGGGCCTTATACTTGTCTCGTTTTCACTATGAGATTCACTATCGCCCCACGGCCCAGCACGCCAACGCTGACGCACTGTTGCGATTGCCGATGGCCCCCGACCCATTAGCGACGTCCGCGAAGCTGCGGCTGGGGTTTACGCGGCTGGCGCGCTTCCCGCTCTCGAATGCGGCGCATCCCCGGTTACAGGCGACGTGGTCCCCGTTACAGTTACACCACGTCGGCCGGTCTTCCTTCTTCTCGGGGCAGTCCCGCGACGGGTGCTCCTCGGCGCACTTGCAGCAGCGCACAGGAATCCTGCGAAACTTTGCCACGTGGTCCGTGCGCTGGCAGTTGAAGCACTGGGCTCGTCTGCCTTTTGCGCGGAGTGGCTCGACTTTTACGTCGAAGTCGGCAATGTTTTCAACATGAAAAATTTTCCGGTTGTCGACTTAAACAAGAAGGAACAAGGGCGAGTCCCCGTGGGTCTTGGGCGACCTCATCAGGCCGACGTGGCGGGTCTGGAAGCCGAGTTCCCCCAGCTGCCGCTGTAGGAACGCCGGCTCCATCTTCAGCGGCAGGTGACGAAAAACGACCTTCAGCTGCTCCGTGCTCTGCGTGAAGCAGTTCCATATCTCGGTCTCACAGAGCTGCATGAGTTTCGCGTGGTCCTCTATGCACTCTGCTCTGGCCTTGTAAGTGTCGGTCCCCGCGATCATCTTCCGCGGTTTTGCGACGCAGTAGAGCTTCTCTCTGAGCTCGCTATAGCCCTCACTCCACTGGACGGTAATCAGCGGCGGGCGGCGGGGCGCTTTCGTCGCCGTAGTCGGTGTGGTCCCGTCCCCGTCGGTCTCGGCTACTTCCGGCAGACCTGCAAACCGGTTTGCAGCCTCGACCTGTTCCGGCGTCACCGGTCCGAACGACCTGGCTGTCGCTGTGTGGCGCCGGGAGGGCGCGACGAAGCCTTCTTCGTCGGGCTTCCTCGGCGATGCGGTAGTCGTCCTGCAACGTATCCCCCTCTTCTTCCGCCTGGCGCGACCGGAACTTGCCTGGGGGGAGTGAGTGTCCTCTACGGCCGCGGCTTGGCGCTTCCGTGAAGTTTTCTCGACCTCTGTAGGCTCGTCGGGTGTGGCCAGCCTGGACGTCGGTGAGGGCGCGGCGGCTTCTGTGACCGGCACGGCTGGTGCGACTGCCGGCGCGGCAGCTGTCGTGGCGACTGCGACAGGTAATTGCCTGTCGCGACCCACAGGTACCAGGGACCGGAGTCTCGTCAGTACCTAAACCCTGTCCGCATCGGTGCCCGTGGCCAAGCATTGAATGCAGATGCAACTCTCCTCGGGAGTCAGCCTGGCGATGGCGGCGGCAGATCCCTCCTCTGCCAGGGGGATCGGCGGCCCGACGCGTCGTCCCGGCACAGAGACAGTGCCGGCGCGGCGACGTCCGTTCGCGGAAACTTCAGCGTCCGCCCGGCGGCCGCGAGCAGCACTCTCACTCGTCGTCCTCGTCGGTGGTGGGGGGGGGGGGGGGGGCAGCCGCTGCCGTCGTCCGGGGAACTTCCCTCAGACCGCTATCTGCCACACCCTGCGTCTCGCCGGAGGGATCGTCTCCTTTCGGCTCCTCCTCCACGTCGTAACCCCCAACACGACAACTTTGCCTCTTTAGAAAGACACGACAGTTTTTTGCTTTCTCAGATAGTGGGGTCACGCCACGTGGATTTTACCGCACGAGTTCCTAAAGGCCCTTGCAGGCTGATGTCGACTCTGAAAGAGAGAGAGAAAACGCTGGTTAGCGAGAACACGCAAGGCGAGTAGCCATCAGCGTGAACCCGCGCAACCGATCACTACAAAGTCACCAGCGAGAGGTTAGCCTCGGCAGCTTCAGCACAGAGCGTCCGCACACTTCGGCAGCCACAGCGCAAGTGCGTCCCAGTGTCGGGGTATCTGCCTGCCTGCACTCATCTTTTGCTTTCCCCTCTTTGGGGAAGTGTGAGGGGGAGTCTGTAGCCTTTCGGCTTTTACTCCCCTGTGAACGTGTGTGTGTGATTTTTCTATAGTTTTTGGTGTCTGTGATTTGTGATGATTGTTGTGAGTGTGTCTGGTACTTGCCTGAGGTAGGCGAGAAGTTTGGTGTTATATGGGAAGGAACAGGATGATGGATTGGGTGTTGGGATTTTCTCTTCGACTTAGTCGTCGAAGATCGTCATAGGGCGCTTGTGCTTATCGCGGGACATGTCATACCGACCTAGGGAGTGGATGAGTGCGTTTTCGGATCTGGAAGAACCCTCGTAGAAGGCCCTTGCCAGATCCTGGAAACGCTCTCTCAGGAGTGGGATTTCGGCTGCGGCGTGCAGGTCGTCTATGGGGAATCCGAGTGGTAGATGCAGTGCCCTTCTGAGGGCGCGGTTCTGCAGCCTCTGGAGTTTGTCCAGGTGCTGCTTTGCCGCGTATCCCCAGACAGGGCACGCATACTCCATTACTGGCCGGATCAGGGCCTGATAAACATTTACTGCTACTGGGCAGGGAAGGGAGCTGGTTGTGTTCAGGATAGGATATAGGATGGACATTCTGGCGCAGGCCTTCCTGTGGACCTCGTCTATGTGGGGTTTCCACGTAAGACGAGAGTCCAAGGTTACGCCAAGGTACTTGGCGGTTCTGCGCCAGGGGAGTTGGGTTCCATTTAGGTGGAGGTGGAGGGGGGGACGTTGAGGAGGTTCGCGCCTTCCGAGCCTGCGGGTAATCAGCATTGCCTGCGTCTTCTCCGAATTGATGGTGATGCGCCAGCGACGGGCCCAGGTTTCTGTGTCGTCTAAAACCCTTTGTAGCCTACGAATGACCAGGTCCTTGTTCGCATTTCTCGTGTAGAAGGCTGTGTCGTCTGCGTACTGCGCGGTGTGCACCAGGGGGGCCGTCGGAATGTCCGCAGTGTACAAGCTGTACAATACGGGCCCCAGGACCGATCCCTGTGGCACCCCAGCACGAATACGCCTTCTGGTGGAGGTGGCAGTTTCTACTTTGACGGAGAAAGTCCTATTCGCGAGGTAGCTCTTGATTAGCTGAACAATGCTCCCTGGAAACCCTTGTGAGTACAACTTGTAGAGTAGCCCTCTATGCCATACTGAATCAAAGGCTTTGGCTACGTCTAGTAGCACTATCCCGCAGTAGCCTCTGTGGTTGAAGCCCTCTGTGGCTGCTTCAACCATTCTCATGACCTGTTGTGGGGCAGAGTGGTTCTGCCGGAATCCAAATTGGAAATCCGGCAGAATTTGCTCTCTGGTAATATGTTCTTGTATGGGTTTTAGCAGGAGGCGCTCATAGATCTTGCTGAGTGTTGGCAAGAGGCTAATCGGCCTGTAGTGCTGCGGGAATAGAGGGTCTTTTCCTGGTTTGTGTATCGCGACCACTTCCGCATGTTTCCAGCAAGCTGGGAACTCACGGGAACGAGTAATCTCGTTGAGGACGTTCGCGAGGTGTGTGATCGCTGTGGGTGGGAGTTTTTTGACTAACTGGTTTGTGACACTGTCGTGCCCTGGCGCCTTTTTTGTAGGGAGGGACCTGATTACTCTTGCCACGTCCTCGGGGGCAAAAAGTATGGGTTCGTCCTCTGGGTCCTCCTCAGCATTGAGGAAGACGGCCAGTTGACGACTGACTACCTCTTCATGCTCTTCATCCTCGGGTTCTGCCGTTTGAAACTGCTTCTCGAAGGAGTCGGCGAGGGCGTTGGCCTTCTCAGCATTGCTGTAGACCAGTCCCCGCTCGCCGTGCAGTGGCGGCATCCTAGCGCGTCTTTTTGTGAATTGTTTGGTTGCTTGCCAAAGTGTATGATCGTCTACTTTGAGAGCTGTGAGGCGGTTTTGCCATTGCTGGTTTCTGTGCTCATTGAGCGCTACCTTCAGTTTTCTCTGTAGACGATCGAGCAGCCTCCTGGTGGCCTGATTTCTGGTGATCTTCCACTCTTTTGCCACTCTGTTCTTTGTCGACTCTGAAAGAGAGAGAGAAAACGCTGGTTAGCGAGAACACGCAAGGCGAGTAGCCATCAGCGTGAACCCGCGCAACCGATCACTACAAAGTCACCAGCGAGAGGTTAGCCTCGGCAGCTTCAGCACAGAGCGTCCGCACACTTCGGCAGCCACAGCGCAAGTGCGTCCCAGTGTCGGGGTATCGTCGGTCGCATTCCATGATGGAGACGCATTCCATCGAGACACTAGATAAGGTACACACAATAACCGGTGTGCCCATAGAGACGACACGTCACCTTAAAAGTTGGCGTTTGGATACATGGCAAGGTGAGTGGGATGTAAGTGATAAGGGACGTAGGCTGCACGACTTCCTCCCTGACATAAGGGAGCGGTTGAGAATGAGACATATCGATCCCAGCCGCGGTATGGTACATTTCTTAACCGGGCGCGGACCTCACCCCACGCACTTAAACCGCGTGACTCTGAGGCAGACACCTACATGCACGTGCGGGGAAGAAGGTTCCCCAGAACACACTGTCTTTTTCTGGGGGCAATACGCGAACAATAGACATACACTACACTTAGGTTACACAGATACAGCCATAGATATATACACAGCAATAAGAGACGAAGAACAACGGGCACAATTAAACGCACTGACAAACAGTATTTCAAAAACAACACATGAAGAGTATATGCGGACACGACGTCACAGACATGCCTATGTGCAGCGTAACAGAAATCTCCAGAGGATGGACAGCGATACCCTCAGTGACAGCGAAAATAGTGAAAATGAGGAGGAACAGGAGGAGGAAGCTGAGATGTGACAGTAAATAAGCAAATTGCTGGCAATCTAGCCAAGAAAACACCAAATTCTGTACAAGGATGCGCACCTAATGTAGTTAATACATAGAATTAGTAACAAATAGGATAAGAAACATTATTTCTCTACTAATAACCATTTGTGTGTGTGTGTGTGTGTGTGTGTGTGTGTGTGTGTGTGTGTGTGTGTGTGTGACTGGCGGTCAACGGCTCGATGAAACCATTCGGAGGTATTCACCGTCAATCACACTCGGTGATGGTACTAACGTATCTCTCATCTATCCTATCTTCATTTTATATTCTTCTTAAAAATAACAAAATTTTATTTATATTTCAACCTCAAATTATTGTTATTTTGAATCATTCTTTGTAAATGTTCTAGATAAAACAAAAGGAAAGAAAACTGTAAAAAGATGAAAAACGAAAATTGTAAGATGTACGACCTGTTTTAAACATCAGGTAACAGGTCTATAATTTGGCAATAAAAAAAAAAATTCCTTCGAAACGTTGCTACGAGACGACGACACTACTCGGCTGACAACACTTGAAGACTTCATACACTCCTGGAAATGGAAAAAAGAACACATTGACACCGGTGTGTCAGACCGACCATACTTTTGCTCCGGACACTGCGAGATGGCTGTACGAGCAATGATCACACGCACGGCACAGCGGACACACCAGGAACCGCGGTGTTGGCCGTCGAATGGCGCTAGCTGCGCAGCATTAGTGCACCGCCACCGTCAGTGTCAGCCAGTTTGCCGTGGCATACGGAGCTCCATCGCAGTCTTTAACACTGGTAGCATGCCGCGACAGCGTGGACGTGAACCGTATGTGCAGTTGACGGACTTTGAGCGAGGGCGTATAGTGGGCATGCGGGAGGCCGGGTGGACGTACCGCCGAATTGCTCAACACGTGGGGCGTGAGGTCTCCACAGTACATCGATGTTGTCGCCAGTGGTAGGCGGAAGGTGCACGTGCCCGTCGACCTGGGACCGGACCGCAGCGACGCACGGATGCACGCCAAGACCGTAGGATCCTACGCAGTGCCGTAGGGGACCGCACCGCCACTTCCCAGCAAATTAGGGACACTGTTGCTCCTGGGGTATCGGCGAGGACCATTCGCAACCGTCTCCATGAAGCTGGGCTACGGTCCCGCACACCGTTAGGCCGTCTTCCGCTCACGCCCCAACATCGTGCAGCCCGCCTCCAGTGGTGTCGCGACAGGCGTGAATGGAGGGACGAATGGAGACGTGTCGTCTTCAGCGATGAGAGTCGCTTCTGCCTTGGTGCCAATGATGGTCGTATGCGTGTTTGGCGCCGTGCAGGTGAGCGCCACAATCAGGACTGCATACGACCGAGGCACACAGGGCCAACACCCGGCATCATGGTGTGGGGAGCGATCTCCTACACTGGCCGTACACCACTGGTGATCGTCGAGGGGACACTGAATAGTGCACGGTACATCCAAACCGTCATCGAACCCATCGTTCTACCATTCCTAGACCGGCAAGGGAACTTGCTGTTCCAACAGGACAATGCACGTCCGCATGTATCCCGTGCCACCCAACGTGCTCTAGAAGGTGTAAGTCAACTACCCTGGCCAGCAAGATCTCCGGATCTGTCCGCCATTGAGCATGTTTGGGACTGGATGAAGCGTCGTCTCACGCGGTCTGCACGTCCAGCACGAACGCTGGTCCAACAGAGGCGCCAGGTGGAAATGGCATGGCAAGCCGTTCCACAGGACTACATCCAGCATCTCTACGATCGTCTCCATGGGAGAATAGCAGCCTGCATTGCTGCGAAAGGTGGATATACACTGTACTAGTGCCGACATTGTGCATGCTCTGTTGCCTGTGTCTATGTGCCTGTGGTTCTGTCAGTGTGATCCTGTGATGTATCTGACCCCAGGAATGTGTCAATAAAGTTTCCCCTTCCTGGGACAATGAATTCACGGTGTTCTTATTTCAATTTCCAGGAGTGTATGTACTACAAGGACGGTTTACGAAAATGCTTTTCTTGATCCGGTTATCTAATTGTCGACACGGGGGAAACATTTTGTTATGGAAGTCAAGGGGAGCACATTATGCAAACGAAAATCTTAACACGATGTCAAATTTTCAGTTTTGTAACACGAGGTAATTGTGACAGAATAGCCTAGTCATGCGTTAAGTACTAAGTGGTCGTCCACATGCTTTCTTTCCAAGAAACTGACGAACTAATCGTCAGGTTTGTAATTACCTGTTATCAAGTTTCCTGATCCGCCTACCTGTTTCAAACATGATATCCACCTTTGGCACGGGCAACATTCAATTCTGTACCATAACCGTGTGGTGGCATGGAAGCCATGAGAGCTTGGCAGGCCGCTGGAGACAGCTGACACCACATCTGCCCACTCAAGTCTCTAAATTCGCATTAATTACAGGGAGGAGGCGATGACCTCTGATGCCACGTTCAATTACATCCCAGATGTGTTCAATCGGGTTCGGATCTGGCACATGGTGGGGGCATCACATCAGTTAGAGGTCTCCACTGTTCCTCGAACCACTCGACCACACTCTCGGCCACGTGACACGGGGCGTTATCCTGTTAAACTTGCCACTGCCGTCGGGAAACATGACCGCCATGAAGAGGTGTAGGTGGTCTGCAACCACTGGCCGTCGCGGTGCCTTGACCAGGCTCCACTGGACCCAAGGTGCCCTCGTGAATGTTCCCCAGGGCACAGTGGAGCCGCCGCCAGCTTCTCTCTGTACCACAGTACAGGTGTCAGGGAGCTGCCCCCCTGGAAGAGTTTCCACTTATATTCCGTGGAATGTATTTATTGTCTCACTTTGGGTCCTAGTACTGCTCCACAATCAGTAACACCAAAATGCACGTTCTACGTAAACGCGTTTCCAGGCTACATCAATTTTTAACAATTCGTAGATGCAGCACTTCATGCTAATGTTCACACAATTTCAACACTGTTTTGGGGTTGAAATCATTTCGTTGGCTGTCCATTGTAGCGTTTTCATCTCATTTTGTATCGCGGTATTATCGAGAGATAAATCTAAAATTCTATTAATCGTTGAATTGAAATAGTCATAGTTTTGCAAAAATTCGTGTGATAATTTTATTTATGATGCCAGTCGTAGTGGCTTTTATATGTATTTCGATTTTGTAGTTGCATTTGTTGCTTATTTTTGGTGTAAAAAATTTATGGATTTGTTTCTTCCATTCCTACAGTAAATTTTGTGTTAGGGTGCAAGTCGTTTGCTTGCTGATAGCTGTTTTGTATATCATCTCCTTGTACTGGTAATAGTGTATCAACATATCTGTGTAGTGGGTAATTTTGTTTAGAAATGGCCAGTTTGAATTGAAGAATTTCTCTTCCAAACTAATCACAAATACAACTGCTATGGTGCATGTGATACAGTTTGCCGTAGCTACTCGATCTGACTGTGTATAAAATTTACTCACAAGTTCAGAATAGTTTAGAGATAATGTACGTTGTAACAGATTTATTAATTCGCAAGTTTCAGTAACATTTACGTTATGTAGGTGGCTTCTTTTTATGACATCTATGAAAGACGGAGCCTATAAAATTTTAGACCTGAAAGTAAGACAATAGTCACCACCTATTTCAAATATATAGAAAAGCTACGATGACCCACATTATCATAAATGAAAATTGTCACCCAAATTCGCATAAATACGCATATTTCAAATCAATGATTAATGGAATTTTAAATTTACGTCTTGTTAACAATGGGATACAAAATGAAATAGAAGCGCTACAATACATAGAGCAACGAAATGTCTTCAGCCCCAGAATAGTGTCAAAATCGTATGAATAGCATACAATACCAGAAACGGATTGCATATGTAAAACAGTAAAATTAAAAAGATAAAATTAAAAATAAACCTTTCTATGTCGCAACACTATACATACGCCAAATATATGGAAAGATCAACGACTTATTTGTGAAATCAAAAATAAAATTAATAACTTGAAGGGCCAAAATACCGTGAGCAAAAAACAGTATCTCCACTTTTTCCGTCGCAATCGTCTGAAAACTTTATTGTGACGATTGCAATAAACTTTATATCGGATAACAGGCACGAATTTCGGAATTAGATTTAAAAAAAATAAAATAAACACGACACTGCGAATTCAACCAATTCACAACTTAATTTCATGTAAAAAGCGAAGAACATTAACAGAAAAAATTGAAAATGCCTTAAAAATTCTGCACAAAATAGCCAATGGACATACACCGAAGATTTTGTTGGAAAGTGAACTTTGCACTTCATGTTACGTTTGATATATTTTGTTTGTAACTTTACGAATAACGAACTAACACTTTGCATGATCTTTACTTATTTGCTTTTTAGGAAGGAAGGAAGATTGGGTTTAACGTCTCGTCGACATTGAGATCATTAGAGACGGAGCACGATCTCTAATTGTGTCAAAGATACGGAAGTAAGTCGTTGGTGCCCTTTCAAAGGAACCATCCCAGCATTTTCCCGCAGCGATTTAGAGAAATCGCAGAAAACCTAAATCTGGATGACGGGACACGGGTTTGAGCGGTCATCCTCCCGGATGCGAGTACAAGCGTACTAACCACTGCGCCACCTCACACTGTTGGTTTGGTTTTCATGGCCAAACAAGAAAATAGGTCGGATGCGTCAGACTCTCATGCCCACTACTGCTGCTGCTGCTGCAGCTGCCGCTGCCACCTCCATGCTAGGCAGAAGCAGTGCGGCGCCTGCCGGTCACAAAATTAGTAGAGCTGCAGCTGTTCTGTGCGTGCGTGTGCGCGTGCCATCGACACACTGCCAAGGCTCACAGCCACAGCTGTGCGATCTGCTTGTAACTTCGTGACTTGTGACGTCATTGTGGTACCAACTGAGTTATGTCAGAATTGCAGATCGTCTACTTCATGCACACCAAGCTTCAAATTATTTTAAGGAATGCTAATGACCAATTGTTCAGGTAGTTGTGTGCATCCAAATAATAACTGATGACCCTATAAAGTTCTAAGTGCTGTTCGCATGCACATCATTCTTATAATATAATAGCGAACCCAGAAGTACACCGCAATTGCTAAAAATTTATGGGAATTGGGTGTCAATCCTGATCTCCTCTTCCCCTCTGTTTGTCCATCTCCTCCGCTCCTCACCACCTCTTTGCCGATCTCCTCTTTCCCATAGTTGTTTATTGTTACAGCAAACGAAACCTTTGTTGAGCATTGAAGTCTCTTAAAATCAGTGGACGAATCGGTAGGGATCATTATATTTTCTGTTAAAACCACTCATGAACAAGATAATGAAACCACACGTTTCCACAGCACAGTACTTTCTTTCACGTGGTCGATTTTAACAGAAAACCTGAACGTAGTTATTTAAAAAGCAGATAGTGTATCCGATCTCAATGTTTATTACACTGTGTAAGTAGTCTGTTTAGGTTTTTATATTGGTAACGTCATGTAGCGCTCTATATGAAAATCACTGACTGTGCTGTGTGCAGTCTGTGGCTGGTTGGCATTATTGTAATATTCGCTATTGTAGTGTTGGGCTGTAGGCTGTTAACAGCGCGTAGCGTTGCGCAGTTGGAGGTGAGCCGCCAGCACCACGGTGGATGTGGAGAAGTGAGATGGCGGATTTTTGAGAGTAGGTGATCTGGACGTGTGTCCATCAGAAACAGTACATTTGTAAGAATGGATGTCATGAACTGATATGTAATTATGATTACACTATTAAGGTAAATACATTGTTTGTTCTCTATTAAAATCTTTAATTTGCTAACTATGCCTATCAGTAGTTAGTGCCTTCAGTAGTTTGAATCTTATTTAGCTGGCAGTAGTGGCGCTCGCTGTATTGCAGTAGTTCGAGTAACGAAGATTTTTGTGAGGTAAGTGATTTGTGAAAGGTATAGGTTAATGTTAGTCAGGGCCAATCTTTTGTAGGAATTTTTGAAAGTCAGATTGCGTTGCGCGAAAAATATTGTGTCAGTTTAGTGTTGATCAGAATAGGTAAAGAGAGAAATGTCTGAGTACGTTCAGTTCTACTCAGCTGTGTGAAAATCAAATAACGTAAGGGATTTACCAGCACAGTAATTCAATAATTTTTCTAAGGGGACGTTTCAACTGTCGTCAAGAAATCCGAAGTAAATCGGTGTAGACCTTTTCGAGATTTTTGCCAAGAATGTTTGTCCTTTACATGTTTTATGTATTAAAATATTTACATCTTCTGTCTGTCCGAATATATAGCATCGAGTAAAAATTTTAAGGAAATGTACCCAGAAATTTTCGAGAGTCTTGGTAACTTTCCCCTTTACATATTACTGGAGAGAGGTCCCAGTGTACAGCTGGTACCTGATGACACAAGCCGTAAGACCGTCGCTGCAGACGCAGCCACGAGAGAGTAGTCTGAGGACACGCCCTCACGAGGTTCCACACACCGCCGCTGCTCCAAGATCGTTACATCAGGCCGCAGCGACTGAGACAACAGCCCAGATCTGGCAGAGCTTGTGTTGTTAGTGAGAACTGGTGTAACAAAATTTTATAACGTTAAACGTCCTCTGACGCGTGGCTGTGCTTCAGTATAAGCTGTAGTCTTTTACTCGGCAACAGTGGCAAATATCTATTCTAGGTCAAGTGGAAACGGACGGCTTAGGTGTGGAGTTTTTTCTGTTAAAGAGTTGCAGTCGAATGGTGTATGTGTGTACCCTACTGCATCCTCCTGAAAGTATATCTAGGCTTGCTAAAATACACAGAATTTCTATATCGTAAGTATTCAACATATGTAGCCTATGTTCATCCGAAAGTTTCTTACAATATTGTCTAAAAATCTGAATTAGGTACATCAGTCAAGAAGTTTACAATTTGTTAGTACCAACGTTAATAAATAACTTTCTGTAATAGTAATTATTTCTCAAATAAGGTCTGTTTATTAGATGTCACTACTTCCACTTCACTGCTATAATTGTCTGCAAACGAACATTATACTTTATGCAAGGGTACGTAGTAATGACGATGACAGATCAATCATCACTTCGTGGTACGGCACTCTTATAAGCTTTGGAATGTAGGAACTACACATGACGCGATGTCACCTGCAAAGTTTTTGAGCAAAAATGACAAGTTACGAAGTAGGTTTCACCAACACAACACACGTCGCACATACAACAGAAATGAATAAATTTTCCTCGTTTGCTGAAAACCATAGCAGTTAAGCGATAAACTAATGCTATTCTATGTTCAGTAGCGCAAGTTCCAGTATCACAGATCTTATAGACCTAATGCTGTTCCCAATCTGGGTGCTACGACGGTGAGGTAACACGATTTTCACCTGAAGTTGAAGCTGAAAAGTTAATTTGAAATTTGGTTACAAACTACAGCCAAATTATTTCGCACTCGGTATGAAACACCGCCATCGTCTACATGACAGCTCCGCAGTTGACAGTGCAGTACTTGGAAGGCGGTCCATCGAAGTATTTTTGACTGCTCCACTCTAAAATAGCACGTGTGAAAGGTTAACACCTAAATGTTTCCTTGCGTGCCCTTACTGCTCTTACTTCATCACTATGGTCTGGCAGTGCATGGGATGTGACGGTAAGGTTTTTCCTGAGTGGGCCAGCAAGTTTATGCTCCGAATGCTATTCCCACAACATGGGCAAAACATTCGGGACTTTACCCCAGTGGCACACTCAGACAAAACCTTATCGTCACTGAGCCGTGTGTCGACTCGTGCTACACCTTGTGTTTAGATTGCACTGGATTTCCTTTTCTTCCCCCGACATGTTTGTTTGATATGTTGTCTGTCAGTAAGTGGCTGCTTCGTTGTCTTTTCCCTCTGCTATCGATATCTGCGTTTTTGCTTCCGGGAAACTGCTATGGAGGAAGAGATCTTTGACCGGTTGTAACCTCAGGTGGTGGAGCGGAAGTAGGGGCGTTGCGCACAGAGAGAGTGTGGTGCACAAGGGAGGGCATTGTGGCTCTCCAGCGCGGACCAGGCGTGGTCGGCTGTACCGAGTCGCCACGTCATGTATGTCGGTTGTGTGTAACGAGTAGGTCGAGTGGGCGGAAGAGCTCCCCGCTTGTTGGTTGTATACAGAATCGCCCCACGAGTAGTTGCTGTTCATTTCGCCTTGGTGGGACGTTAACAAGCTTCTTTAAATCCTCTGTCTCAACACTGGAGTTTAAAAGGAGACACCTAACATGAAGGAGCGGTCACTACCCGTTAACGTTGCAGAGAAGACGTGGACTCCGGTGGCAGAGCGTGTTGTCGCGTGACCGTGGCGTGTTGGGTACGCTGGCGACGCGTGCGCGGTCGGATGTGTGGATCCTTGCCATCGGAGGTCGTTTACTGCCTGTTCGAGCGTAATTGCAAGTTAAGTTCGTGGAAGGTCTAATCATTAAGTAATAATTTTGTGTAACCAACGTCTCTTCTGCCTTGTGGCCTCGGGCGACCGTGTTTCCTGTCCCTGGCACCGTTGTAATTGAAGACGGTGATCTTTCCTCCTCCTCTTGTTACTGTCCGATGGGAGGTGTAGTTTTGGCAGTTTAATTGTTTCGCTATTCTGTCGTGGGTTATGAGTAAATTCATGCTTCGTGTTGGCGGATCATGTGGTCGCTCATTCAGGACTGTGGTGTAATGTTTCCTTGCACGAGGTTAGCTCTAATTCTGTCAGCAATTTAAGCCATCTTATAACAAGTTTTCGCTGGCTAAAAGTCGGTGCAGTGACCAGCCCGAGAGTGGCAATTGTGTTTACGGGCGTATTTAAATTGGTCAGTATTCTGTCTAGCCTGAGCATCCCTGAGTGGGTGATTTGTGGCCGCCTTACACGGGTCCGTCATATCTGTTATGTTCTAATGATATTCCAGGACACTCGTTTAAAATTTTTTTAAATTCCTCCAAGTTTGTAAATTCCTTTTATTGCCATTAATCGTGTGTTTCCTGAGGCCTGTTTAATCTTTCTAATGGCGGTGTTGGTAGCTTCACTACGTCACCGTACTTTATGAAAGTTCTGTATTTACTTTAGTAGCCTGTTTACTAATGTTCTTTAAATTTTTTAAATTGTTGTATTGCTATAAATTACTTTGATTGGCGTTAGCACCGTATTGCTAGTTTCTGTAAGATATGAATAAAACATTTGTGAAAATCTCTACTCGACAGAAAACTACTAGAAATTTGGCCCCGTTCCCCAACTTGTGGTGTGGCTTGTAGTAACCGTAACCACTGCGTGTGTCAGTCACATCACAGGCATTGGCAATTAGTAACTGATGCATAAAAACATTTTATGAACTCTTTACACAATCAATTTTATTAGTTTCAGAAAGTGGTTTACAAATTTGACTATCCAAATGTGTGTCGTTTATTGCGTAAGTTCGTAATGTATTTCTTTAAGTTTAACAAACACAAAAGATACATATAATGGAGAGTAGTCATCAATAATATAGTGTGGTTCACTATTTACAACAGTCTTCCAACGATGGGATAACGTTTCGATTTTCCGAGTGTAGAAATCACGTGTTTTGAGGCGGACAACTCTTCGGGCCATGGCTGGAGACCATTTTCAACCGGAAACGAAGTTCCTTGATTATTGATTGACAGAGGGGGGAAAAGGTCAAAATCAGAGTACAAGGTCAAGTGAACAACATGGGTGCGGAATGACCTGTGTGCGGTGCGGTGTTACTCAGAATGCGTGCAGCCGTTACCGTGGAGTGACGTCACACCTCGAGGAAGCATGTCTCTTAGTACAACACACCGCCGCTGTCCCGCCAGATGCGTGACATTATCTTCTCTGGACGCCAGCTGGTCTTCATGCAGGCAGTTGTTGCTTCTTTTGGGCTCAGCCGTTCCTTTCTTTTCCTTATCCTAGCATAAAAACACCGTTTCTCACCACCAGTAACCATGCAAGATAGGAATGGTAGGTGTTGATCACGAGCGCATTCATCGCAAGCGAGCAGAGATCCACATACGGTCATCCACTGATTACTTTGATTTTGGCTTAGAGCATGCAGTAGCCGCACAGCCTATTTTGGAGCCTTCCCCATTCCGTGTAAATGTCGCACGATCGTGGAATGATCGCAGTTCATCACATTCGCCACGTCTCGTGTACACTGTCGTGGATCGTTGTGGATTAATGCGCTTAAACGACCTTAAACCCCGAAGTCTTGCAGAACGTGGAGATTTACGGATGTCAAAACGACCCTCCTTTGAACGAGAAAAGCATTTTCTTGTCGTGCATCTTGTAGGAAAAGCTGAGACATTTTGCTGGCTTAGACTCCTGAAAAGGAATTTGTAATTAGTAAAACTCAGAACACAAATAGATCCCCAACGTCATAGTCACTGCATTTGAGTAATATGTAAATATACTCGACGATAAAAAATCTGTAGTCTAAGCGAGCCATTTGCTGTTAACTGTTTCACAATTGCTCAGAAAAAATTATGAGTTGAGTGCCTGTGAACGGGTACTAGGAGGAGACTAATTAGGGAAGAAAATATGCGGTTAATCGACGGACAAAAAACGTGTAAGTTGTCTGATTAGTAATGGGAATGATCCATTAGGGAACAAGTTTATCATCCCGCTTTATGTAAATTCAGCCTCGTATTCCAGTATCTTAAACAAGATAGAAGAGGGAACGCAACAATAATGCCAGACATATTATAGTAACAAATCTTACACAAGGCTGCTGGATCACGACACTGCATTGAAACAAGTAGGGATACGATGTTACAAAACTGAGCAGAACCAAATTGGGGTACACATCCGTCTGTATCCGCATTGTACTCGGCAGCCACCGTACAGTGTGTGGTGGAGAGTTCTTTTGTCCCCTCCTCCCCACGAATCTCAGTCTGGCGACTGATTTTCCTGTAGTTTCTTTTGTTGGTCGTTCCACTTCAAACGTCTCCGAGTAGTTACTCATACAGGAGTTGGAAACATCCCGAGAAATGCATTCTGGAACACAACCGCCGAGCCTGCAGGACGCGCTGTGCATTCTGACCAGGGGCAGCACCTGTTTAATTTACTGGAATACAATGGTCAGTTTACGTGAAGCGGGATGATGGACTTGTTACCTAATGGATCATTCCCATTAGTCAACTGTGGACGCAACAGCGTTCTGTGCACTTGTGAGTGCATCGTGTTGTGTTGGAAGTAAATATACTCCAGGTTGGGCAAACTGTTTGTGGTCGTGTGGTACGTGCTTTGGTAACCACAGTAGCCGAAGTACTAGATGTTTCAAGAGGCATCACATCGAAGCTTTGCGCGGTATTTGGAGATACGGGAAAAATCATCCGAAAAGTCCTACGCAGACGAACCTGTGTGTTGAAGAGTGACGAGGGCCTCCCGTCGGGCAGGCCTCTCCGCCTGGTGCAAGTCTTTTGAGGTGACGCCACTTCGGCGACTTGCGCGTCGGTGAGGATGAATTGAGGATGATGACACGAACACCTAGTCCCTGAGCAGAGAAAATCTCCAACACAGCCGGGAATCGAACCCGGCCGCCCGCCATGACACGCGGTGCGCTCTCCACTCAGCTACGGTGGAGCCTTTGTGACAATCACTGAAGGGGAATATGACGAACAACAGAAGGAAAGCCTCAAAAGTTTGCAGAAACAGACAATGTCCAAAGGGATACGGTAATTACTGTTTATTCAATGTTACCTATGATTCTTCTTGACTGCAAAAATATTTATTCACATGACCGGTTTCGGTTGCTCTCGAACCATCTTCCAATCTGCAATTTCGGTTGCCCCGAAATTGCAGATCTGAAGATGCTTCTAGAGGAACCGAAACCGGTCATGTGAATAAATATTTTTGCAATCAAGACGGATCATAAGTAACATCGTAGCCTCAAAAGTAACTGGAGAACTGGATGTAGCACACGCAAACCCTGTCAGCACCAGAACATCGAGGGTGCTCCATAAGCCGGCAAAAGAAGTGTGAGCTCTAATTCCAAAGCCACTTATCGGTGATGCAGATGCCCGAACAGGAGAACTGGTGCCGAACCCGTAAATCCCGGTCAGTGGAGGAAAGCTGGGAAGTCATGTGATGAGATGAGAGATTTTTCACACTAAAAATGGTTCCAATGGCTCTGAGCACTATGGGACTTAATATCTGAGGTTATCAGTCCCCTAGAACTTAGAACTACTTAAACCTAACTAACCGAAGGACATCTCACACATATCCATGCCCGAGGCAGGATTCGAACCTGCGACGGTAACGGTCTCTGAACTGTGCTCAGATAGATTTAAAGATGTTAATGTAAAAGTGAACATATGTCAAGCAGAGGTAGAAGCAATTAAGACATACTACTCATGTTCTGTAAAGAGTAGGTAATGTAGAAATGGAAGTAGAAACTATTACCACTAACATTGCTAAAATTGAGAGTCAAGTAGTTTCAGTAGCCTCTGGTAATAGTAGTGTACAACAAGTTGCAGCTGCAAACGGCGCTTTTATCGGGTGTCGGCAGTTCTTACAGTTCGATCCAGACAAAAACATCCATCCGCTAGATTTATGGAACGATTTTGATGTGTTCCCATCAGTTTGGTCTGAACGCGAGAAAATTTCCTTTATTAGAAGTCATATGGCAGGTGATGCAATGCGTTACTCAGCTGATGACATGCTGAAGTGTAGCACATTAGCGAAACTTAAGACTGCTTTCAGTAATGAATACTGGTCTAGTCATAAGCAGAATGAGGAATTGAGAGAATTTTGGAGTGGGAAACGGCTCAATGCAGGCAGGGAATCTATCAAAGGGTTTGCCAGATCTTGAATTTCACGTCTCCCACATTTGACGGAAAAGCTGAAACCTGAAATCATAATACTAGGTCTTGAAGCTAAAATGTCATGGTATTGGCAAACTAGAATCCTATCCGCCCCTAGAGACAATCTTGACCGTTTCATTGAATGTTTGGAACGTGTAGAGCATGTTGCTGCCAATGAGGAGTAGGTACGTAATAACAGTAATAGCACTAGTAGTAATTTTTGTGATGAGCAGAATGGCAATGTAAACATCCGAACAGTAGGTGTTCGCCATCCTAGGAACCCGATGATAGTAATTTTGTTCGTAACGAAAATGTACAGGTAAACAACAGTGTTGAAAGCAATGCTGTTCCCATTAACAATAATGGCAATAGGGAAAACTATAGTTGGCAGAGAGCGGATAACGTTCCCTCTATGAGGACACTGGCGCTCACCAGGCGGTTAGTTTTCCTAAGCCAGTAATTACAGCGATTGGTAAGACAGATCAAAATACTCAAACCGAGCATTCGGATGAGTCGATAGCCTCCAGTAATACAGTATTTAGTTGATACCGTGTTAGAGACGCTTTCTAAGTGGGAAGAGCAGGAGAAGGCGCAGCAACGTCATGTTAGGGAAGAGCTACGAAGTACTGAATTGTCAGGCGAAGAAGCAGAAAAAATCCATGCTTATATTTACGGTGAGGATTTTGTGCTCTTATCTAAAGTGCCTGTGCAGGATGTTGATACTGTACTAATAGATTTAGGACAGGAGGTAAGTGAGAATGTAGAGGGTAGCCTGTTGTGGGTCGATGAACCCAGTGGCTGTGACCAGTTGTCACTTGAAAAGGAACCCGACGATGATAATGAAAGTGGTTTAGCTGTAACTAGTGTTATACCCGGTTTGGAGGCGCAGAGTCGCTCCGACAACTATAATTTGGGTGAAGTTCAGCAAACTAAATGTAATGAAGTCGTGCGGTGTTTTGATTTGAAATTAGTAGACCAACTGGAAAAGGCAGCTGAAAATGTGGTTCAGGAAACCCCTACACACCTTGACCTGAATGTAATGAAGACAGATGTCAATCACTTTAGCTGGAGACAAATCCAAAAGGAACTGTTGGATGAATTTGAGGAACCACCTGTACAACCTAGAATAAGCCACCCTATAATTCTAGTAAATATATTAGGTGTCAATGTACGTTGTCTCTTAGACAGTGGCAGTGAGCTGAGTGCGTTGTCTCAGTCCTTTGATGCATTACCTAGTGAAGATAAGCTTACAGTAATGAGGGTATCAGGACCGAGAATAATTGGTGCTACTGGCAAGGTGTCAGAAACGGTAAAGCAAGAAGCTTTGCTGCCCTTTAATATTAATGGTAATGTAATTGGTCATCCATGCTTAATATTAAACAATCTCAGTATCGAGGTTCTAATTGGCATAGATTTCTTGTCAAAGTATCAAGGTGGTGTTGACTTTGAAAGAAGCCAGTTAAAAATGGTCTTGCCAATAACCGGAGTAGTCGTGGTACCATTTATTGACAAACACATAGTAACTAATGAGACTTGGGAGCTGCCTATACGTGTTCTGAAAAATTGAAAGTATTGGGACGAAGATGTTGACCTTAGTAAAGGTAGGTTGAACACAGCAGAAGCAGAAACAAAAACAAAAAAAAATCATGTTCGTATACCAAGGACCTTTCAGGATTATAGGAAAACCACATGCAAATGCGTATAGGCTGGAGTACCCGAAGAGTAAGAAAGTATTAGGTCTCAGAAACGTAATCGACCTAAAGAAATTCGTAATAAGCCAATGAATTCTGTAGGGAGGAGGTTGTTCTGTAACCTCTACACAGTGTGGCAGCTGTGCAGTCCCAGCTGTGTGAGATCTTTCCCCATTTCAGGTCTCACTCATTCTTCATCTTTCCTATCCACCAAGTTTCGACCCCTTCTTTCCAATACTAAAATTTTCCGATATGGCTATCAAGACAGTAATAAACGACGAGTTCTATAACCATCCACCGATTAGTGAAGAAACTGCTGGATATGACAAACCTAACAGTGACAAGTAAACAATAGGTGTGAAGTAATGAAGACTTGAATGTATCTGAGTAACAAGTATATATACGTTTTAGGAAGAACCTTGGTAATATTATAAGTACAGAGTGTTGTTTTGGTGGAAATGGTTCCAGAGTAAATTAAAAAGGATATGCAAACTTCGTTTGTAAGCAGAAGCTGAAGTGGCGATGAGACCTATTGTCTGCATTAGAGCTAATTGTAAATAACATAAAAGATTGGTTAGTGTTATGGAATATATGCAGATACGTTGTAATGGTTAACTCACCTTGTATAGCAGAGAATGGCAATAGTAATGGAATTGAATAGTGTTTGTGGTTGAGACGTGACGGACACGTCCTTCAAGTATTTATGAGGTTGGAGCTGGCCATTATTTTGGTGTACTGTGTGCTAGGACACGTCTACACGTATTAAGGTTATGAGTTGGAGGCGTAAATGCGACCATAGGTACCCTTATGTTAGATGAGACAAAGCAGCTCATGGTGTCCTATAGGTTTAAGGAATTTAGCATAACGCATATCCATGATTACTTATTGCACTTAAAGGTAGTCGAGAGAGACTGCCTGTGGTTTCAGCATCCGATCGAGTGGAAATGGACTGCCACGTGAGCAAACTGATCAGCTGCAATACACCGTAGAAATAAAATCAATGTGCTATCCTGTGCTTTAAATTATTAATACAGTGAGTATTACATAAGTACATACACTAGCAACCTAATTGAATAACAAATGCAGACGTGAATCATTATTAATAACTCAGCATAATTAAACTTCAATGAAATGTGGAACTGACACAGCAGCGAAAGACCAATAAGTTAATTTAGTAATCGACTAATCGTAGCGTGCTTTGAACACTCAGCAATTGTACTCCTATTACCACAAGTTACTCAAACGTTCAGAGAAGCTAAGGATGACAACTAATAATTAAGTATACTCATACCATCTCTAAGAATGAGATAGTTGATGATGAGTTAGACTGTAAACAAATACAGATGTATCAGTAATGTACTAAGCATTGGTTCAGTGTTCCGGCCCAGGAATAATAATTTTAGATTTAAAGATTTCATGATGGTATGCCTCGGGCATAAAATCATCTTTAATACGTGATTAATGCCGTACTGAGCTATTTGTTTACCGATTTAATTACAGTAAAGTAACCGTGAGTTTGAAATAGAAAACCGTTCTGTTAACTTTGTTTCAGTAACGAGTTGAGAGGTAAAATGTTTGTGTGTGTGTATATATATATATATATATATATTTCATTGTGATTCTCCCATAGCTATTAAGTGAACGGAGACTGAGGCACTCTTTTTGTTTGTTCTACAGGACAAACCAGATAATAGCAGCCTAGTAGCTACGTGAAAGCGTGGAGTGACTTGGACACAAGTCACAGGGACAGTGACGCCTCCCCTTTCCCGGTTATAGTATAGAGTGGACGTGAAGGACGCACATCATAGCAACTTCCCCCCCTCTACCCTTATGAATCAAAATGTAGACCGCCAGCCAAAGCGGATACAACAACGTATGTAAAAATGGAAGTGTTATGATTTGTGAAATTCTCCTTCAGCTGTAGAAAAGACTTAAGATTTCATTACTTATTTATGTAACAAGAATAACCATGACATTTTCGTTGTACTTATGTATGTAAAAATATCTACAGACAATTTAATAGGTTTAAGATTTTCACCTAATTAAGTAAAACTTGAGCCAGACAATTTCATAATTTTACATGTTTGTGTTTTTATGTATTTGAGGCAATATGTATGCCAAATTGTTTTGTTGTTTTTCGAAACTATTTAAAATTGAGTGATTTTCTAGGCAGTATCATGCCATCCGTTTTATACCTGTTTAATGAGTAATTTAATATGCATGGCGTTAGTGCCATGAATTTTACAGACTTTCAGTTTACGTATGCTATAGATGTTCTTATCAGTTTTGCTTAATAGGCAGTGAACATGCCAGTAATCTAGATAATTGAAGTAGATAAGTTTTCTTTTAATATTTCTAAATGTTTAAATTTCAATTTTTCCATTTTCGTAGGGAGTTAAGCTATACTCTTGCTTCCCTTTTTGTAATTAATTTTTTTCATTTACATTCAAAAAAATTAAGTAGAGGGTGATGTAGGGAAACAGCCTACTCACCCCATATAACATTCATATGCTTTTCATTGTGTGCCAGCCTAGTCCGCTGTAACTAGCTATGACGTCACGAATGTTTGCGGAACACCTTAGACATAAAGTAAATAATCGGAAAAGTTGAGAGCATGTCAGGAGTGATGCTAAAACAATGTGTTAAGTTTCAGTTTTGTAACTTAGTTTTCGAAATTTGGACGTTCTACATAAAAATCATCGGCGCAACAGGAAGGAGCTAGAAACTTCAAAATTTATATTCGGATTCCTTTTTCATTGTTGTTTAATGGAAACAGCATGCTGGATCTCTCAAAGTAATATTTTGGTTGAAATTCATGATTTTCTGTTTTTGTGTCCTAAGAGTGTAGCAGCAAGATAGATTAAGTAAGTGATCAGATGAAGCTAGGATGTTTTGATTTAGGTACAATGGAGATACGCTATAGTGACAAACATGTGAGAAGTTTCAAGAAGGTAGCTATAAAACTATAGCTGTAGCGTCTCTCCAAAGGGCAAGTTCAGAGCTCATCTATGCGTGTAGTACAACTAAAATAATTCTCTCGCGAAAATTGTGTAAACTAGCCACATCAGAATTTTATTATAGATACGTACCTGTGCGCTAATTACACAACTTAATCTAGAGCTTCATTGGCATTCAGCGAACGAAGCAATTAATTATTTAGTAAACTGAAGTGGTGTTTTGCTAGCCCAGCGGCTAGTCAGGAAGGCAAATGTCGGCTGCGCCTTCGGCGGTCTTCACCGCAGCTATATAAACAAGAGCGTGGGAGCCAGAGTCAGGCTCCAGTTCTCTTCTAGATTCGTATCAGCCCGCACACTCCGTGTCTTTTTTTTGTGGGGTTTAAGGGCGCTCAACTGCTGAGGTCATTATCGCCCAGTCACTGTTGTTAGAGCACATGGAATCTAGTAAAACTCAAGGGGATGGGGGGGACACCAGAAGACCTGACAAAGATGCAGATAAAATAAGTAAAAAGGTTAGATGTCTTTGGACAAACCAGTTAAAGTTATAAAACGCAGAATACGAGCAGCTGCTCGAGCGTCATCAGCTAAAACATCTGGTAAAGTAGATGGCAGGGACAGGACAACACGAAATTGACTAAAACGGGGACACGACAATAAAACATGGCGCACTGTTAATGCCTGACCACAAGGGCACTGCGGGGCTGGGTCACCGGAGAGCAGGTAGCGGTGGCTAAACCGGCAATGCCCAATCCGCAACCTGGTCAGAAGGACCTCCTCTCACCGCGATGGTCAGGTGGAGGTTGTCCAAGCAGTTGGGAGCGGTTTTACTGCCCAGAGCTTGTTTCCTTGGAGGGACGACCAAGCATCCCACCACAACGACACAAGCCTCTTACATACATCCCCACGAAAGTCAGATGATAGGACACAATGGGAGGCTGGCCGAGGCAGGAGGACTGCAGCCTTGGCTGCAGCATCCGCAGCCTCATTCCCAGGCACTCCTACATGTCCGGGAACCCACAGAAAGCTGACAGAACCACCATTATCAGCGAAAGAATGGAGGGACTGCTGCATCCATTGAATCAAGGGATGAACTGGATAGGGAGCTCCAAGGCTCTGAAGAGCACTGAGTGAGTCAGAGCAAAGTACATACGATGAATGGCGGTGGCGGCGGGCATACTGAACGGCCTGATGGAGAGCAAAAAGCTCGGCCGTAAAGCTCGAACATTGGTCGAGGAGCCGGTATTTAAAGGTGGCAGCTCCGACGACAAAGGCACAGCCGACACCATCGTCAGTTTTGGAGCCATCGGTGTAAATAAAGGTGTGACCGGCAAGTCGAGCACGAAGTTCGACAAACCGTGAGCAATACACTGCAGCCGGAATACCCTCCTTTGGGAGTGAGCTGAAGTCGAGATAAATATGAACCGGAGCCTGGAGCCAAGGTGGTGTCGGGCTCTCACCCTCTCTGAAGATGGTAGGGAGGGCAAAATCCAATTGTCGAAGCAGGCAACAGAAGCAGACTCTGGGGGGCAGCAGGGTAGACACATACAACCCGTACTGACGGTCGAGAGAATCGGCGAAGGAGGACTGGTAAGAGGGGTGGTCGAGCATAGACAACAGCCGGCAGGCATACCGACACAGCAGTACGTCGCGCCGGTAGGTCAATGGTAATTCGGCAGCTTCAGCATAAAGACTCTAGACAGGACTAGTTTAGAAGGCTCCGGCCGCAAGACGTATCCCCCGATGGTGGACAGAGTTGAGCCGGCGTAAGAGGGATGGCCGAGCGGACGAGTAGACGAAGCTCCTATAATCCAGCTTCGATCGGACAATGGACCGATACAAGCGAAGCAGGACAGTGCGATCCGCTCCCCAAGATGAACCACTAAGAACTCTGAGGACATTAAGGGAACGAGTACAACGGGCCGCCAAACAAGAGACATGTGGAGACCAACACAGTTTCCTGTCCAACGTGAGCCCTAGAAACTTAGTTGTTTCCACGAATGGGAGAACAACGGGACCGAGATGTAAGGATGGCGGAAGGAACGCTTTATATCGCCAAAAGTTGATACAAACCGTCTTCTCTTCAGAGAACCAGAAGCCATTTGCCACGCTCCATGAGTAGAGGCTGTCTAGACAACGCTGAAGGCAGCGCTCCAGGAGGCATGTTCTCTGGGCACTGCAGTAGATCGCGAAGTCATTGACAAAGAGAGAGCCTGAGACATTAGGTGGAATACAATCCATAATTGGATTGATCGCGATGGCAAAAAGGGCTACGCTCAAGACGAAGCCCTGAGGCACTCCGTTCTCCTGGAGGAAGACGTCAGACAATACGGAACCCACACATACCCTAAACTTTCGATCCGTTAAAAAGGAATCAATAAAAAAGGGGCAGGCGACCGCGTAGGCCCCACCTGTGCATAGTGTGGAGGATACCTCCTCTCCAACAGGTATCATAAGCCTTCTCCAAGTCGAAGAACACGGCTACCGTTTGGCGCCTTCACAAAAAGTTGTTCATGATGAATGTCGACAAGGTCACAAGGTGGTCAACAGCGGAGCGGCGGCGACGAAAACCGCATTGGACATTAGTAAGTAGTCGTCGAGATTCAAGAATCCAGACTAACCGAGCATTAACCATGCGCTCCATCACCTTACAGACACAGCTTGTAAGAGAAATGGGGCGGTAACTAGAAGGAAGGTGTCTATCCTTCCTGGGTTTGGGTGTAGGAACAACGACGGCGTGACGCCAACGCATGGGGACCTGACCTTCGGTCCAGACGCGATTGTAGGTACGAAGAAGGAAGCTTTTGCCCGCCGGAGAAAGGTGTGCCAGCATCTGAACGTGAATGGCATCTGGCCCCGGAGCAGAGGATCGGGACAGTGCAAGCTGCACGTTCGAGTTCCCACATAGTAAAGGGGGCATTATAAGTTTCCAGATTCAGCGAGTGGAAGGAAGGTCGCTGAGCCTCTTCTGCCTCTTTCCTGGGAAGGAAGGCAGGATGGTAATGGGCGGAGCTTGAAACTTCCGCGAAAAAGCGGCCAAAGGCGTTGGAGACAGCTACAGGATCAACAAGGACCTCATTACCTGAGGTCAGGCCAGGTACCGAGGAGTGGGCCTTAATGCCCGACAGCCGGCGCAGGCTACCCCAAACGACGGAAGAGGGAGTAAAACTGTTAAAGGAGCTGGTGAAAGAGGCCCAACAAGCTCTTTTGCTGTCTTTGATGACTCTACGGCATTGCGCTCGGAGTCGTTTGTATGCAATACAATTCGCCAACGTACGATGGCGGCGAAAGGTGCGTAAAACACGTCGTCGAGCACGGATAGCGTCCCTACAAGCCTCGTTCCACCAGGGGACGGAAACGCGACGTGAAGAAGAGGTAGTACGAGGAATGGAACGTTCGGCAGCACTGATGATAACAGCAGTGAGGTATTCGACCTGACTGTCACAACTGAGAAAATCGTGGTCCGGAAAGGTCGCCAGGGAGGAGTAAAGTCCCCAGTCAGCTTTCAGTATGTTCCAGCTCGAAGGACATGGGGATGGGGTGTGGTGCAGGAGACGAACGACACAGGGGAAATAGTCGCTCGAATAGGTGTCAGAAAGGACATACCACTCGAACCGACGGGCAAGAGTGGCTGAACAGATCGAGAGGTCCAAGTGGGAGTAAGTATGAGTAGAGTCCGAGAGGAAAGTCGGGGCGCTGGTATTGAGGCAGACAAGATTGAGATGGTTGAAGACATCCGCCAAGAGTGAGCCTCTTTGACAGGATGCAGGAGAGCCCCAAAGGGGATGATGGGCATTGAAGTCGCCAAACAATAAAAACGGTGGGGGAAGCTGAACGATCAGGTGCATCATGTCAGCCCGACTAACAGCAGATGACGGTGGAGTGTAGATGGTACAAACTGAAAAAGTAAAAGCAGAAAGAGTAATACGGACAGTTATTGCTTGGAGTGGGGTGGTCAATGGGATGGGATGGTAATAGACATCGTCCCGAACGAGCAACATGACCCCACCATGAGCTGGGATACCGTCCACAGGGGTGAGGTCATACCTCTCCGAGGTATAGTGGGTAAAGGCAATATGGTCAGTCAGGCGCAACTGTTTTCCTGGAGACCAAGGACGAGCGGACAGTGCAGGCGGAGGAGCAGTTGTAATTCCTCCAGATTAGATCGAATACCTCTTATGTTCCAATGTAACAAGGCCATCGCTAGTCAAAAAGTTGGGGGAAGGATACGAGGGAAGAGCTGGTCACCTCGACGGCCGCGGAGGGCCAGGTTGCGAGGGAACAACGCTACAACCGGCGGGAGGCGGATCCTGTTCCATCGAGTCGTCGCCAGCTGCGGCCGCTGTCCCTGGTTGTGTAGGAGGGGCAGCATCATTTGCCGACGAGAGGCCAGCTGAGCGCCTGGCAGCAGAGCGTCCCGGCGAAACTGAGGACGGCCGGGAGCAGCGACTCACGGATGGAGCGTCAGACGAAACGCGCCGGGGTGGAGAGGGGGATAGAGACTTCTTCTTGGAGGCCTTCTTGGAAGTCCGAGGAGGCACAGGGGTGGTGGGCTGGACCCGAAGAAGGTCCTCACACGCGGGGTCCGTTTTGGAACGCCGGACCTCGGAAGCTGGGGTCCGGAATGTTTCCCCGATGGACGCCTGAGGAGAGGATCACTTCTCAGGTGGCGGGGGGAGAGGAGGAGGAGGATGGGTGGCCCCTGGGGCAGAGGGGGCAGGGGCCACGGGGGAGGAGGATTTGGAAGGGAGGGATTTGGGAGGTGGAGGCAGAGCCCCCTGATGGGCGGAGGAGGCGGAGGGGGACAGGATAGGGGTGAGGATACCGCGGAAGGAGTGGACACAACTGAGGCAAACGAAGTGGTCAACGGCACGGGATGGAGGCGGTCATACTTCTTCCTGGCCTCAGAATAAGAGCCGATCCAAAGTTTTGAGTTCTTGTATCTTTTTCTCCTTCTGATATGCGGGGCAGTCTGAGGATCTAGGCGAGTGGACGCCAGGACAATTAATGCACCAAGGTGGTGGGGTGCATGTATGTTCCTCACGAAGAGGACGTCCACAATCGCCACAAAGGGGCTCAGCCTCACACCGTGACGACATGTGCCCAAAGGGCAAACACCGGAAACAGCGCATAGGAGGCGGGACGTAAGGTCGCACGTCGCACCGGTAGCACATCACCTTTACCTTCTCCGGGAGAACGTCCCCCTCGAAGGCGAGGATAAAGGCCCCGGTGTCTATGCGACGGTCTTTGGGGCCGCGCTGGACTCGCCGGGCGAAATGCACGCCTCGGCGCTCCAGGTTGGCCCTGAGCTCCTCATCAGATTGCAGCAGGAGGTCACGATGAAAAATAACCCCCTGCGTCCTATTCAGTGCCAGATGTGGGACAATGGAGACTGGGATGTCCCCTAGGCGGTCGCACGCCTGGAGCGCCGCCGACTGTGTGGCGGAGGTGGTCTTGATAAGAACGGACCCTGAACGCATCTTGCTGAGAGCCTCAATTTCCCCGAAGATGTCCTCAATGTGTTGAACAAAGAACATGGGCTTGGAGGTGGCGAACGTCCCCCCATCGGTTCGAGAACAGACCAAATAGCGGGGGAAGTACATCGCCCCAAGCCGGCGGGCCTGTCCCTCCTCCCAGGGAGTGGCCAAGGGGGAAAGGGCAGGAGAACCAGAACTAGAAACGGTACCTTTTCTTTTGAAAGACTCGGCCGCAGAGCGACCTGATGCGTGTTGACGTTTCATCTGCGAAACGTCCGCCCCGATACCACCCACTCCGACCAGGGGCTCTCCCCACGGGCGCCACCCAGCCGCAGCAAGGGCCACCTGGCAGAATGACCATTGCCGGGAGTCCTGATGCCCCAAGGAGACGGGCATCTACTCCTTGGCCGATGTGGGGAGGATGCAGCTCAGGTATCGGCAGTACGATCCCTGTGTTGTCAGGGGGCTACAACCTAGAGGGTACATGATGACCCCACCACAACGGGCGGGCTACCGTGCTGGATTTCTGGTGCCATGGGAAGTCCATCATGATCGCTGGTGCAGATGGAGGCGAACTATGGGCGTAACTTGGACAACCCATCAGGCGTTTAGGCCCAATTTGAGGAATAGTGGGTATGGTTACAACGCCGGTACAATGCTGAGTGCCAAGGTCTTAGTGCACTTAGGACCAGTGGTTCACCATGTAAGGTGTCCTTCCCCAAAAGGCTTGTACTTCTGTAGAATTTTGAAAAATGGTCAAACCCCAAGGGGGACCATCACATGGAAGGCCGAAACGGTTGAAACTCATTTTAGTCGCCTCTTACGACAGACAGGAATACCTCGGGCCTATTCTTACCCCGGACCCGTAGGGGGGGGGGGGGGGGGGGGCACTCCGTGTCGGAATCGGCGTCGCATTTTCGCAGTTGCCAGGAACAGCCTGGGATGGCGTACTATGTAACTCGGTATGCACGTAACAATGAGTTCGCATTGGGGTAAAGAGTTAATAACGGAACGAATCCAGTTAATTTATTCTCAGTTTGCGTATGTCGTATTTTCACGTGTCGCCGTAGAACAGACTTTCTACTATTACTAGCGTGGCGTTTGATGAGTATTAACATCAAATTCTGGCGAGCATTCAATTTCAACATTGACATCGATAACGATTATTGAACAGTTTCGTTATCTAGGGATAATAGGATCCGCGCAATAGACTATGAACAGCTCTGATAGTACAATAGCTGATGTGGGTAATCATTTGTTTCGAATTTTACGCTTTATCGTAATATAGCGAAAATTGTTATAGTAAACTGCATTTTCTATGAATCCCAGACATCATCCTAAATCCTGAAAGTAATGAACTTCAATTTTTATTTCTCCATCAGAGTGTGCACCGAACTTTAATTGCAGGCATCACATTTTTGCTAATCACTTTGTGGTTGCCAGCATTGTAGTTAGAAAGCCTGTGTTGAGAACGGCATACAAACAATAGAAATAATAACTATTTTCCACCGGCCGCCCCACAAATGTAATGTTTTGTATCTGCATCTACGTGATTACTCTGCTATTCACAAAGTGCCTGGCAGACGGTTCAGTGAACCACCTTCAAGCTGTCTCTCTACCGTTCCACTCTCGAACGGCGCGCGGGAAAAACGAGCACTTAAATTTTTCTGTGCGAGCCCTGATTTCTCTTATTTTATCGTGATCATTCATCGCTATGTAGGTGGGTGTCAACAGAATATTTTCGCAATCTGAGGAGGAAACTAATGATTCAAATTTCATGAGAAGACCCCCGTCGCAACGAAAAACGCCTTTGTTTTAATGATTGCCACTCCAATTCACGAATGTCTGTGGCACTATCTCCCCAATTTTGCGATAGTACAAAATGAGCTGCCCTTCTTTGTACTTTTTCGATGTCATCCGTCAGTCCCACCTGATGCGGATCCCACACCGCACAGCAGTACTCCAGGATAGGACGGACAAGTGCGGTGTAAGCAGTCTCTTTAGTAGACCTGTAGCACCTTCTAAGTGTTCTGCCAAAGAATCGCAGTCTTTGGTTTGCTCTACCCAGAGCATTATCTCTGTAATCGTTCCAATTTCGGTTATTTGTAATGGTAATGCGTAAGTATTTAGTTGAATTTACAGCCTTCAGATTTGTGTGACTTATCGCGTAATAGAAATTTAGTGGATTTATTTTAGTACTCATGTGAATAACTTCACACCTTTCTTTATTCAGGGTCAATTGCGACTTTTCGCACCATACAGATATCTTATCTAAATCATTTTGCAATTCGTTTTGGTCTTCTGATGACTTTACAAGACGGTAAATGACAGCAGAATCTGCAAACAATTTAAGAAGGCTACTAACATTATTTCCTATATCGTTAATACAGATCAGGAACAATAAAGGGCCTATAACACTTCCTTTGGGAACACGGATATTGCTTGTGTCTTGCTCGATGACTTTCCGTCTATTACTACAATCTGTGACCTTCCTGATAGGAAATCACGAATCCAGTCGCACAACTGAGACGATATCCCAGTTGGTTAGAAGACACTTTTCGGGAACGGTGTCGAAAGCCTTCTGGAAATCTAAAAGCATGGGATCAATTTGACATTCCCTAGCGATAGCACTCATTACTTCATGACTATAAAGAGCTAGTTGTGTTTCGCAAGAATGATGTTTTCTGAATCCGTGCTGACCATGTGTCAATAAGTCTTTTTCTTACAGTTACTTCATAATGTTCGAAAACAGTATATGTTCCAAAACCCTACTGCAAATCGACGTTAGTGATTTGGGCCTGTAATTCAGCGGACTATTACTACTTCCCTTTTTGGGTATTGGTGTGACTTGAGGGAGCGGTTGTATATAATTGCTAAATGTGGAGCTATTGTATCAACATACTTAGAGCAACCTGAATGGTATACAATCTGGACCGGAAGCCTTGTCTTTGTTAAGTGATTTAAGCTGCTTTGCGACACCGAGGATATCTACTTCTATGTTTATCACCTTGGCAGTAGTAGTTGATTGGAATTCAGGAATATTTACTTCGTCTTCTTTGGTGAAGGAGTTTCGGAAAACCGTGTTAAATAACTCTGCTGCAGTGGCATTGTCATCAGTGATTTCACAGTTGGTATCGCGCAGTGAAGGTATTGATTGCGTCTTGCCACTCGTGTGCTTTATGTATGACCAGAATCTATCTGGATTTTCTACCACATTTTGAGACAGTTTCATTATGGAAATTGGTATATCATTTCGCATTGAAGTACGCGCTATGTTTCGAACTTCTGTACAACTTTGCCAGTCTTGGGAACTTCGCGTTTTTTTTTTTAAATTTGGCATGCTTTTTTCGCTGCTTATGCAACGATAATCTGACCCGTTTTGTGTTCCATGGGGGATCAGTACCATCACTTGTTAATTTATTTTGTATGTTTCTCTCAATTACTGTCGGTACTATCTCTTCGAAATCATTCAATACCTCTTCTACGCTTACGTGATCAGATCAGAAGGAGTGGAGATTGTCTCTTAAAAAGGCATTAAGAGCATTTTTATCAGATTTTTTAAATAGATATACTTTGCGTTTCCTTTTGATGGTTGAAAGTGTTACGGCATTCAGCCTAGCAGCAACCGCCTTGTGGTCGCTAATCCCTATATTCATCACGATACTCACTATTTCTCCAGGATTATTTGTTGGTAAGAGGTCAAATATGCTTTCGCAACCACTTACACTTCGAGTGGGCTCATGAACTAATTGTTAAAAATAATTTTCTGAGAAATCATACAGTACAATTTCGGATGACGTGTTATGCCTGCCGCCGGCATTAAACGTATAATTTTTCCAGCATATCGAGGGTAGACTGAGGTCACCACCGACTGTAACTGTACGAGTGGGGTACCTATTCGAAATAAGACTGTTCAGTAACTATGTCTTCTGATCCGGGAGAGGGGGTGGTGGTAAAACGATCCAATCAATAGCTTAGTTCGATTGTCAGATTGTCAAGTATAACCTCTACCCATATAGGCTTGCTTTGTTTTGGTTAGTGTAGCTCAGTGTCGTTTAGACCGTTAGTGAGAGAGCCTTTCGAATTCCTGCTGCTAATAAGCCGAGTACATCGTTCGTTTGTTACATATTTTGACGAGCTTCAAACAGGAGCGACTGCAGTAATGGATAGGAACTGTGATTGCTGTGTACAGATGCGACCTAAGTTGGCGACCCATTTCGCAGTAACTACCTACTTTAATTTCATTACAAGGCAAAGTACTTCTGACAGCAATAAATACTCCACCACCAACTGTATTTAATCTATCCTTTCTGAACACTGTTACAGCGTTCGAAAAAATTTCGGCTGAACTTACTTCCAGCTTTAGCCAGCTTTCTGTACCTACAACTATTTGATCTTCAGTGCTTTCTACTAGGGCTAGGAACTCTGGTTCTTTCTCAACACAGCTACGACATTTTACAACTACAACACTGATCGTTTCTACTACTAACTTACTGTTAGTTACCTGCCCCCTTTTAGACAGACGCCCTTCCTGTGGTCCCCCGAGACCCTCTAACCTAAAAAGCCGCACAGTCCCTTCCACACAGCCCCCGCTACCCGTGTAGCTGCTTCTTGTGTGTAGTGGACTTCTATTAAGCGGAACCCGGAAAAACACCACCCAATGGCTTAAGTCAAGGCATCTGCAGCCTACACGGTCACAGAACCACCTGAGCCTCTGATTCAGACCCTCCACTCGACTCTGCACCAAAGGAGCACAGTCGGTTCTATCGCGATGCTGCAGATGGTGAGCTCCACCTTAATCTCGCAAGCAAGACTGACTCTTTACCATTTCCGCTAGACGCCCGAAACCAGAGAATCTCCTCCGACCCAAAGCGACACACGTCATTCTACATCTACATGGATACTCTGCAAATCACATTCAGGTGCGTGGCAGAGGGTTCATCGAACCGACATGGTACCAACAAGAGCTACCACCAGCAGTTGGATGCACCCTCTACTCTTCATGGCATCCGGAAGCACCCTTTCCACATCCGGAATAACTCCCCCCCCCCCCCCCCCCAGTATGCACACGGAGCACACACTGGCTTCCTTCCCCTCCTTGGCAGCCATGTTTCTAAGGGGCCCCATTATGCACCTAACATTGAAGCTCCCAACTACCAGCAAACGCACCCTCTGTGAATGCCAAGACCTTGTGGGCCGAGAAGCTTCTCTGAACACGGTGGATGACTGCATCTGGCTTCGAAACATCGTCAGCCACAGTTAATGCCCGAAACCTGTTTATCAAATGAACCGGGTAGGACCTAAAAATAGCCTCTCTGAAAGTTTTTCGCTGCCTACCAGACTTTGGAATGATCTCGAACTTGACCACAGGTGAGAGGTCAACCTCAGCGCAGGCAGTACCCAGGACAGAAGCAGTAGTGGACCTGCTGGAGGACAAGTGGGACGTGCTTTATGCCCCTCGCATCCTCGAGTCCAATCCCCCCCAGTGATGCCCCTTGGCAGCAGCCTCAAGCTCTGTGATGGAAGCCAACACTGCCTGGAGCTGTGAGTGAAGGGTCGCCAACTCGGCTCGCATCTGTACACAGCAATATCAGTTCCTACCCATTACTGCAGCCCCTCCTGTTTGAAGCTCATAAAAATATGTAACAATCGGTGTACTTGGCTTATTAGCAGCAGGAATTCGAAGTGCTCTGTCACTAATGGTCTAAGCGACACTGACCTACACTAACCAAAACAAAAGAAAGCCTATATGATATGAGGGTCGATAATGGCTGTACTGTAAGCTATGCGGTTTCTCTGTATTGCCATTTCTGATAATTGGTCATCGTTATTGAAAAGTAACTGCAGTGCATCTCTTCACATGTTTACAAGTAACACATCCCACTTTTTGCATTTAGAGTCAAATGGTAGTCCACACACCCGTCTTGTATCCTCTACAGGTCGTCCTACATTTCACTATGGCCTTCTGACGTTTTCATCTCCCTATAGACAGAACCATGGACCTTGCCGTTGGTGTGGAGGCTTGCGTGCCACAACGATACAGATAGCCGCAACCACAATGGAGGGGTATCTGTTGAGAGGCCAGACAAACGTGTGGTTCCTGAAGAGGGGCAGCAGCCTTTTCAGTAGTTGCGGGGGCAACAGTCTGGATGATTGACTGATCTGGCCTTGTAACATTAACCAAAACGGCCTTGCTGTGCTGGTACTGCGAATGGCTGAAAGCAAGGGGAAACTACAGCCGTAATTTTTCCCGAGGGCGTGCAGCATTAACCACACAGTAAATGATGATGGCGTACTCTTGGGTAAAATATTCCAGAGGTAAAATAGTCCCCCATTCGGATCTCCAGGCGGGGACCACTCAAGAAGACTTCGTTATCAGGAGAAAGAAAACTGGCATTCTACAGATCGGAGCATGAAATGTCAGGTAGGTTAGAAAATTTAAAAATGGAAATGGATAAGCAGATTGAGAAGGATGTAGGTTGCAGTAGGTACTGGGAGATGGAGCTTGCACAGGATAGAGTAGCATGGAGAGCAGCATTAAGCCAGTCTCAGGACTGAAGACCACAACAACAACATAAACAAAAGCATCATCCGTAGTCAAAGTCACGGAACCTCCAACGTTGTCCACCAGGACGTTGACGTAAACTGAATACAGTTGTGGCCCTACAACACTCCACTGGGATGATCTCCGAAATTAGTTTGTCTATTTTGTTGCATTACGGATGTTGTGTTGAGTTCTACCAGTAAGGAAGATCGAGTCACATATCCAGTCAGATAGTCATAAAGCTCGTATTTTGTATGCGAAAAAGTGGTATGGGACTATCTAATACCATCCTAAAGTTTAGGAACCTGGGACCGACCTAAGCCCTTTGTGTCACACACAGCGCCCTGTTGGAGCACAGCTGAGTGGCTCTGTGGCCTTGGACAGAATTCGTCGTGCACATGTTCATTTGTAATGGGTAGTGTAAGACGTAGTTAACCAGGAATGCTCAAATGGGTTGGCGGGGATGGCACTTGTCCAGAGAGAAGTGTACAGCGCACAGTGCAAAAGGTACTCCCTTGCGTGTGCACCAAAGTTGGTCAACAAGTCAGCAAAGCGTGCATTTCCACCTCCCAGTTGGTTGGGTAAAGAAAGGACCAAACTACGCCGTCTTCAGTCCCTCCAACCTTGGATTAATTAAAACCAATAAAATCCCACATTGGAAGAGGGAACTACAAAGTCCATAAAATAATAAACTATTGACAGGGAAGGAAGAAATGGGTAGAAGAATAGGTGAGCGAAGAAAAGTGACTATTGACAGGGTCATGAAGGAAGAAGCACAGGAGACAAGAGAGACGCTCAAGACATAACAGAGCCCGTAAGGAAAGAGTGGGAAGGCAGAGGGTTGGGGTGAACCACCAAACCCAGTTGAAACCAATCCAGTCGGGGCGAAGTGGGGAGAAAGTGTGCCCGCCAGTCCCTTCACTCACCGATAAGGTGGAAGGTCCCATAAAGCAATAAAATTTCCCATTAAGAATAAAATGTAAAACGAGTTCTGCTGCTAAGGCATTGTCCGACAACACCAGGAGTAGCGTCTCTGGAATGCTATAAGTCCGTTGCAGGGTGGCTAAGATGGGGCAGTCCAGTAAGATTTGAGCCACATTCAACATCGATCCACAACGACAGAGAGGGAGGGTCCTCACGACGGAGGAGGTAACTGAGTCAGCCAAGTATGGCTGATGTGAAGCCAGCATAGGATGACAGAGGCCTTACGAGAGGCCCAGGAGGAGGACTGCCACATAGTTGTAGGATCCTTAGTCGCCCTGAGATTGTTCGGCAAAGAGCGCGCCATTCTGCGTCCCAAAGGCCAAGCGAAGGTCTATTTCTGGAATGCCAATAGCAAGAGATGGCCCAGTAGTAGCTAATTTAGCCTGTCAATAAGCAAGTTCATTGCCAGGAATTCCAACATGGCCTGGGGTCCAAATGAAAACCATCAAGCATCCAAGTTGAGTAAGGAGAGAAACTGAGTCCTGGATAGCGATGACAAACAGGTGATGAGGGAAGAACTGGCCGATAGCATGCGAACTGCTCAATGTATCACTACATATAGTGAAGGATAGGCCTGAGCAGGAGCGGATATAGTCCAGTGCATCCAAGATGGTTACCAGTTCTGCAGTAAAGACACTACAGCCATCTGGCAAGGAACGAAGTTCTGTGGTTGTGCATAGGTGTAAGCAAAACCAGTGTGACCAGAAACCATGGAGCCATCAGTATCGATCACTTCTGAACCCTGAAAAGAACTGAGGAGACAGGGGAACTGGTGGGTAAGAGGCAGTGGAGGGACAGAATCCTTTAAATCGATTGAGAGATCAAGACAGAGCTGTGGCCGAGAGATGCACCACGGAGGGGTACGTGCGTGAGCAGAGAAAAGAGGTGGTACAGAGAACTGCTGGAGCTCAGAAAAGAATGAATGCGGACAGCCATGGTAAGCTCATATCGTGGCTGCTGCTGCGGCAGGATGATCTCTGTGTCTGGATAAAGGAGACCTTAACTAGGATGCTTCAGGGTGCAACGAATGTGAAGTACATAAAATACCAGTTGTTGTTGGCGCAAAACTTGCAGTGGTGGAATCCCTGCCTCTGCGAGAAGGCTAAGTACGGGGCTAGTCCAGAAGGCCAGAAGGCACCAGTCGCAAGTTGGACCCCACAATAGTGGATGGGGTCTAGTATCTGCACCGTTGAAGATGACGCAGAACCATAGACAGGACTTAAATAGTCTAAACGAGACTGGACCAACGCTTGGTACAGTCGTAGGAGAACAGAGCAGTTGGCACCCCAGGTGGTATTGTACAGACACCTAAGAACATAGAGATGGGACAAGCACATCCTCTTCAGCTGGCGAAGTTGAGGGAGCCATGTCAACCAGGCATCGAAGACCAGACCGCAGAAGCGATGGGTGTCCACCAGCTGATGTTTGAGCAAAGTGTTGAGCGAAATTTTCTGCCACAAAGTCCAGACTGGTAAGGACACCACCACGCTCAGAAATTCCTGTAACCCCAGTGGGAGGACGGTGGCCAAAAATTCGCCTGAGTTGCGCCCAGACTTGTGAAAAGGGGAGGGGATGTGGTCCTATAGCAGCTTCATATCGTTCCGAGCAAATCCGTTTCTGAAATTTGATTAGGTGGCGGGCTCGGGCACGGAGACGTTTAAAGACCAGAAAAAGAGCAGTAGAAGGGTACCGTTTGAAGTGTTGAAGAGCACGGTGGCTGTCTTTTATGGGTGCAGCAATTTACAGAGTCCACCAAGGGACCATCTTCCGGTGGGGGGGGGGGGGGGGCAACCTGAGGAAGAAAGGATTGCTGAAACAGTAGCTGAAGGGATGGTGGCTGTCAAAGTCTGTGTAGATTCATCAACACTTGTGTGGTAATACAGGGTGGATGGCAGCAGAGGAGAAGGCATCCTAATCAGAACCAAATAACTTCTTAACGGACCTCAGAAGGCTTTTTGATAAATATTGCATATTTTTCAGTGTTTAAATTGGCTGTAAACAAGTGCAAATACGAAAATCTGCAACCGACAAAATGATACATTCAGCAGTGACGCTTTATTCACTGTGGAAAAGAGCATGGATTACAGATTCGAGGCCACTACCAGGGATGTCGCTGGTGGTTGGTTTATGGGATGAAAGGGACCAGACTGCTACGGTCATCGATCCCTTTTTCCAAACCTTAAAAATACCCACTGAGGAATAAAAATGGCAACGGAAAAACACAGGACAAGAAAGACTTAGAGACCAGACAAAACGAATGAAAATCACAGAGTGTGGCAGTGGTTGGCCGACCATAGAGATAAAAAGGAAAAGGCCACCGAAGGACACATTAAAAACTAAATCTAAAATCGTAGGCGAAAGGCCAGATTTACCACAAAAAAAGTACAAACACTTAGATTAAGTGATAAAAGCCCCCTGCCCAAATAAAACGCAAAGTAAGCCTGTCATGGCAGTGTCATGTGTTAAAAGGGTAGGGAGCGTGCCAGGCAGAGCAGATGTCTACCTGACCACAGCCAAAAGTAGACAGGCCAACAAAATGTTGACCACCGTCAAGGCCGCCCCACACCGAAAAAAAGGCGGATCGTCACGATGCAGTAAATAACTGTGCGTCAGCATGGTGTGGCCAATGCGGAGCCGACAAAGGACGACTGAGTCTCAGAGTGGCTCGCATGGATGACCGCCACACAGTCGTCGTCTCCTTGATAGCACGGAGTTTATTAGGTGTGGACAGATCGCGCCATTCAGCGTCCCAAAGTTCAAACACTTTGCGGCGTAAGACCGCTCGCAAATCAGTCTCCAGCAGGCCAATGTCCAGAGTTGGTTCACTGCTGGCTTTTTTTTTGTTTTGGTTTTTTTAGGGCGCAAAACTACTATGGTCATTAGCGCCCGGTCCGTGACTTAGGAAACAGTAAAAAACCGAAATTGAAAACCAGCAGCAATGGCAACGAAAGTCATAAAATTGGAGAAACTAAAAGCAGAAGGAAGGCTTAAAAATCCACTACAGAAAGGGGTTGGTTGTCCCCAAAGAAAGCTTCAAATGACTGACGTCATTTCACTGGCACTAATAAACTTGAGAACGCGGTCGGCTGAGCGCGTGTCATCTGCTAAAATCGACGATATATCAGGCGATAGCTGTAGACGGGAGCG